>NC_090281.1:68681109-68985632 GCF_037392515.1 Haliotis asinina | reverse complement strand
GCAATATTATGGATAGTATCCACAACACATCTATGACTATGTTTGGCTGTTACTTTCAGAAGACTGAAGCCAGAGGCTGTGTTCATCATTGCATCCATCAATCCACACGATCGAGATTCATTCCAGGCCCTGAAAGGCATTATCCGGACCTACTATTCCCTAACCTATTACATTACAGGCCCCTAGTCTGTGCCAGGACCCTTAAAAATAATAATCAGGGGTTCCTGGGACCTCCATGTTTGTGAGTTGAGGTAAAACCCTGATAGATTTTTGTAATTATATAGATATACTGATGCAGCTGAGACACTGAGGTGCAAGACAATATCAATTTTCACATCAAAGTGCTCTATGTAGAGTCTCAGTGACAGTTTGTAGAGGATAAATATGCAAACAGAAATGGTTTTAGACAATAACATTTTCTCTGTGAGTGTCAAATATTTCATGATATGTATTTATGTAAATAATTGGAATGCTTGGAAATGAAACAGATGAAAAACATGAATGAACTGTGTACGATGTGACAAGTGAATGAGTTACGAGGCCAGCAGCAGTGAATTCTGGTACATTTTTAGTGTAATCTTAGCTTTGACAAACACTAGTATCATGTAACCCATCCACAAGACTTGCCTTGAATAGAAATCATGATTGAAGCCAGATTCGCCTGTGGAGAGATTGCATGGCTCACTTTTCTGTGTGGAGCTTTCATGTTTGGTTTGAGAATTGAATAGGGCATTGGTTGAAGGTGAGACATCATTTCAAAATTGTTTGACACATGAGTCTGGACCAAACAATCCTGTGATCAACAGCATCAGCCTATGCCATTCTGAATCGATGATGTGTGAAATCAAGTCAGCAAATCGGACTACCTGATCCTATAAGTTTTATCTTACAACAAACGTGGGTTACTGGAGATCAATTCTAACCCAGATCTTCATGGGTCCAGAAGTTTGGACATGTTTATGAGCATGTTTATAAAAAAATATGGTAAAAATGTAATGCAAAAAATGGTGTGTTTAGCTATGGTCACTAACAACTTTTTAATATGGCTGTCACAGCAGCCACATTGAAAATTAGATCAGAAAGCCTTCACTAAAGAGTGGTGAGTCCACAGGTGGCAATAAGTTTGTGACTGAGATTTTACGCTACTCACAGCAATATTCCAGCAATAATACAACAAGGGACACCAGAAGTTGGGACTTGAACCGGAGGGTATTCGGTTTGAAGAGCGAATGTTTTAACTACTGGGCTACCCCAATGTGGGAACAAGCATGTGCAATCTCAGCTTCATCAGTGGAGTTGTTGGTGAAATGAAGGTGTTTACAGTGGGTGACAAAACACGCCTGTTATACAAGACGAGAGATTGTGGGTATTATGCAAGAGGAGATTTTGGGTATGACATAAGGTCAGCCTGTTAATGGGAATAATTACACTTGCTTACATTTAACTGGCTGTCAATTACGGCATATGAGTCTACGAAAACTATTTTGATACTTTCGTTATATCATATTTCCACCTTTCTTGGCAATTGTGTTTAGACATGTGACATCCAAACACTGATGACAACATTAGCTGGAGGTCATGCTTACCACCTATGTGAAATAATGGCTATGTTTACGAACTGGATTACCATTCAGTCCGTCCAATACACATAACACCTGCGTCAACAACCAGACCAACGTAGCTCATGGCAATACACAGAAATAGAAAAACATACTCACGATGAGTGAGTGAGTGGGTGAGTGGAGTTTTATGCCTCACTCAGCAAGATGACAGTTATATGGTGGAGGTCTGCTTATAATCGAGTCTGGACCAGACAATCCAGTGATCAACAACATGAGCATTGATCAGCACAGTGGGGAAGTGATGATATGTGTCACTTCAGTTATAGTCCAATAAAACCTACAGTATCTCACAAGATACTGACCACATATTTACTGTAAACATAACCATGGGATCAACTCATAAAAGTATTATTTCAAGTTGTGTGAAGAGGCATAAACATACAATTTTCACCTGTAAAACTTGCATTGATAATATAGAAACACAATTTCAAAGTATTTGGCATTGTATTTTTAAACTTGAAAAAGAAACCCCAACCTTCTAACTGAATTTATATCAAATCCTGTAAATGTGCTGTTGACAGCAAGAGTTTTTCCCTGTGAATAAATATGTCGACCCAACAAACAACCCTTGCCAAGCAACTGGCTCACAATCACAGCAAGAAACATTCTCTTCATATTTCACTAGTTCTGTTGTGGCATGGGATAAATCAGAGCTGTGAAAAACACATGCAGATCTACTCTATAAGTGTGTGAAAGACTTAATGTAGAATCACTTCAAATAACTGTCAAACTAATGTCATGGTGTGTGCGAGTCAGGTGTGTAGGAGTGAATGCGTGAGTATGCCTTAATGCTGCTTTTAGCAATATTCCAGCAATATCACAGCAGGGGACACCAGAAATGGAATTCAAACATTGTACCCATGCGGGGAATCCAACCCATGTCTTTGGTGGGATGAAAGAATGCTTTAACCACTGGGCTACCCCACCGCCCCGAACTGTGCATGGCTGGCACGCAATATTTCTTCGTTCAGGGCAAAGATTCCAAGTTGATCCAAGTCTCCCAAGCATTTGCCAATAGTTAGAAAACAAAAATCCATTAACACTTAACACATAAAAAGATTTACAGAAAACAAAAAGCACTCCCAAATAACCACAATTATTTTCTCCCTAGCATAGCCAGCCCAGCTATTGTAACAATGTTGCTGTTGGTTGTACAACTGCATCACAAACAGATCTCTGACAGATCCTTCCTCCATGCATGAAAACTACACCATCCAGCCCTTTCTACAGATGCTATTGAACCCTCTGATAGCTGCAGACACCGCTTTAGCCTGAGGTGAAGGCCAGGCTTCCCATCACAATACCTAATACGTAATGCAAGCAGTGTCTAGCACAGACGTGAAGCCAAATCTCTTAAATGTTACAAGAGAGGATCCAGTTGACAAAGAGCGGCTATCACAAAGGTGTTAGAAAAAAAAAAGATTTTACAACCGAGTATGAAAATGTTATAAAAAAATCTTGAGATTCGAACATGCATGAAAGATACACCATAGAGCCCTTTCCAAGAGGCAGCTGAATCCCTGCTATCTCCACTTCTTACCCAATTTAGCCGAGAGCGAAGGCTGGGATATTTCCATCACAATACCTACGCAATCCAAGCTGGGTCAAGTCACAGATGATGCTGTATTGTAAGATAGGCTCGTGGATTTATACAAAACATCCCTGTAGTACTGTCCTTAACAACATTAACTCCCACCCCCTCACCTTGTTAGCACCATCGGCCCTCCTCGGGCTAAACACGCATGCTTAAACCGGATTGCTACTGGTAGGTGTGTAGCTCTTGACGATTATTACAGGTACTCAAAGGCTATTACTGGAAATGATTGACTGGCAAATCGTTGCAAACAAACTGCCTTAAACTGAGTGTTGGTATTGGGAAAGAGGGTTTAGGAAATGCTGAATTAGGTCATAGGAGTATGTATGGAAATGAGGGCATTCTGTGAGTGAGTGAGTGAGTGAGTGAGTGAGTGAGTGTTTTTTTATGTCACAACAGGCAATCAATATTCCATGGTGGGAGATGCAAGAAATTACTGGAACTAGATCCGTAAAACAAAGAAAGCTTTATCCACTCAGTTCTATATTGGCAGTAATGTATTTTAGCATCACTTTTATTGATATTACAGTCATATCAAGGTAGGGAATAGCAACTTGAATCAAATATTGCACTCACATAAAATGAACCACCAAGAACAAACAGGGATGGTCTAAGTTTACACTCATAACGTACTACACATGCATTTGTTTCACTGTTCAAACTACTGCACACAATTATCCTAATTTGAATGAAATTCTCTGATTTAAACATTCATTTGGTAAGATAAAATTATGAAGATTCACAATCTTAATTTCACAGTATGTGATTTACTTCTTTTTTCAAAGTGAAATTCATTGATACTTTATCACAGCAAACAGACAATAATATATTTTGATCACAATGTGAACCTTTTATGCCTTTCATAGGCGTCTGCTTAACAAACAGACCATGACGTAAACACATCTGAATTTCATTCAGGTGGACTCATCATTCATACATCTGTTTTTACATGCAATTAATGTACATAACAATAACTGCAATAGTGCAAATGAGTCGCTTAATAATACAATTAAATTGAATCATTCAGTCCCTGAGGCCTGTTCAGATTAAGGCATGGTTTAAATGAGTAGAGAATTTGTATAGTTCATAGTATATATTTCATAATAATGCAAAATCAGAGAACATGAGTTTTGGAATATAATGTGTTTGTTCTTATAAGCACCAGGTCTCAAATAATCACTGGGCCTCTAATAAGCGGCAGAGGTAAAGCAGCAGTTGAAGATATAATTTAAATTACACCCAGTAAGCGCTGGCCCTGTATTAAGCGTGGGTCTGAAGTCTGCTAGAGGAAATGCAGTGTTCCAAATAAAACAAGGTAATGTTTCCACAGTTTCCTGACCAAGACTGTACGTTGAGACGACTTTATGTACATACATGTACTCACTGAGGTAGTGCTCACCTTACTGCGCACTCATGAAACAGGATATTTCTCCACTAAGGGTGCCCACACAGATTGGATTGGATTCCGACCTCTATAAGAAGGTATTAATTCTGTCACTCTGGCTGTCAACGTAGGTGTGCTAACTGTCAATATTGACATTCACATCAGGAGTTACTTGAATATTCTGATTGTACATATGCATAATGGATTTCAATTATTATTTTTCAAATTCTAATGCAGAATCAATGGTATATCGAGAAAATAAATCAAAATTGTCAAATGCAACTAAACAATTTTCTATGCTGTCATATTCTACTTTAAAGAGTGGACACAGTCCTACTCACCCAAACAGTAACGTAGTCTGTCTCAGTCTCCGAAACCACAGTATTTCCCCGACTGTCAAGCCCTCCCTGCATTGGTGAAGCCCTAAATGAAGCAAGTCTAGATTTCCTCAGGTTCTGAATCTCTGGTCTCCCTGGGGCTCCTTTTCAGTTTGAAGGGGTTTATTTGTTACATTATAGATATATAACAGAAGAAACACAGTGAAACTCATTCCTACAGAAGAAACACAACTTATTTCACCCTAACAGAAGAAACACTGATAAACTCATTCCTACAGAAGAAACATGACTTATCTCACCCTAACAGAAGAAACACTGATAAACTCATTCCTACAGAAGAAACATGACTTATCTCACCCTAACAGAAGAAACACTGATAAACTCATTCCTACAGAAGAAACATGACTTATCTCACCCTAACAGAAGAAACACTGATAAACTCATTCCTACAGAAGAAACATGAGTTATCTCACCCTAACAGAAGAAACACTAATAAACTCATTCCTACAGAAGAAACATGACTTATCTCACCCTAACAGAAGAAACACTAATAAACTCATTCCTACAGAAGAAACATGACTTATCTCACCCTAACAGAAGAAACACTGATAAACTCATTCCTACAGAAGAAACATGACTTATCTCACCCTAACAGAAGAAACACTAATAAACTCATTCCTACAGAAGAAACATGACTTATCTCACCCTAACAGAAGAAACACTAATAAACTCATTCCTACAGAAGAACCATAACCAATCTCATCTTAACAGAAGGAGCATAGCTTATCTCACCCAAACAGAAGGAACAAATAGAGGAAACGCAGCCGAACTAGCCCAACAGAGGAAACATTGCTTACCTCACCCCAGCACTGAAACAAATATACTTGCAACAATAAGACCTCAAAGATTGCACAGCATTCACTAAATCAGCCTCCATTTTCGTATGTTTCTGTCCAAACAACCCTATTCACTGTGATTTCACAACAACTGGAAGATTTCATCACATCTAATCCCAACAGAAATCGATCAGATTACCATGGAATGAAGCCCCTCTCCTTGGCATGGTGGACACTCAATCGACAACAAAGACAGTTTCTGTCACTATGTTTTTGTCTTTAAAGCAATGATTACAAACACAGCTGACATGAACTTGGTTTTTGTTTTCTTATTCATTGCAAAAACATTTTAACATCTGTTAGTTTTTGTGCTGAGTGATATAACATTACATCTGAATTTTTTCTTAAAGCTGTATCTTTGGTGGAATGTGTTATTAAAAAGCATTTTTTCAGTCAGATGTACACAAGACTTTCCCCTCTGTTGCCATTAGGAACATAACCATTCTGGATATTCTAATCATGAGGCATGTAAAGACACGAGGAGAAAAGCACATGGTTGTGAAACTTTAATAAGACGTGATAGAAACGAGGTAAATTTGTTAAACAGAACATTTTATTAAATCAGTAACTGGCAGTAGCTGTGGAAACATATATTTTTGTCAAACATAATTTTAGTTGTTGCATTGATCAAACAGACCTGAAACCCAATGAGCTGATCAAACAAACCTGAAACTATAGCTGTCTATAATTGTAGTTGTACAAAAATGTTGACAGATACCAAACATGGAATTTCTATGCATTCAAATCAACAAAATGTTCCAGTGAACAAACACAACAGCTGCAATGCTTCAGATCACTGTTTAATAATATATTCAACTAATGGCAATTAAGAGCACAGAAAACAGTCAAACAATCAAACAGAGCTGTGAATCTCATGACAGAATGACAGTCATTGCTCCTACTCCAACATCCAGACCATGCAATGAACCTGATTGGGTTTCCTGACCTAAATACAGCATTTTGTCCTACAGATCTAACCAGAATATCATTTTTCACCTTCTTGTTGTTTGGAGAAAGAAATTTGCAAGTTTAAACTGAAAGTTGAGCAAGCAATCAAGACCAACATGCCCAATGATACACACCAGGTAACTCTAGTGTGTGTGTGCGTGCGTGCGTGCGTGCGTGTGCGTACCACCAATATCGGAAGAGTGTTTATGCCGAGACAATCAAGTCATCAACATCATGATCACATGTGAACAACCAAGTCAGCAAGCCAAACCACTTGATCCTGTTAGTCAGGTCTTATGACAGGCATGGGTTACTGAAGACCAATTCCATCCAGATCTTCATGGGTAGTCCTCAACCTCAGATCTGTTGTTGGTAGAACAACTTCACCATCTGTGCTGGAACTTAAACGAGGCCTACATCACACAACTTGTGCTGACATATAAATACTGTCATGGGCAACTGCATGTGAAGAATCATGTAACTGGGGCAAGCAAATATTAATTGTGGGCAAATATCACAGTTTTCCTGAAGTTTTGCCCTTGTCTCTTTATCTCACCAATTATTTCTTTACAACACCTAGTATGGCTAGAATTTTATGTGGAAAAAATAAAACAAAATACCTTCAGCCAAAACATTATTTTGAATCTTGTGCAATCAGAAATGTTTCAATCTGAGAGGCATCCATAATTATCTATTTTTCTTTCAGAACATACAGTATTGTGAGGGTCTTTGTCTCTGATCAATACTTGAACAAAGACTTAAGCTGTGACACATGGCAGAACAATGGGGAGTAAGTTAAATACCTTAAAGTGTCACCACTGCTGTGTGAGAAATGAACCAGCATTACGTACCCTTCTTTTCTTATCTACAGAGAGGGACAAGCAGTATCCCTTGAGAGAAACCATGACAACTTCAACCTTTCAGCAACTGAGATCTGTAGGCTTAGTCAAGTACATAAATCAGATGATAAATTAGTGACTGTTAAACCATAACAATTCACCCCAAGTAAATCAGTTTCTGTTAAACTGTTACAATATATCCCTGTTAAATCAGTGACTGTTCAACCATAACAATATACACCAAGTGAATCAGTTTCTGTTCAGCCATAATATTATACACCTGGTAAATCAGTTTTTATTCAATCATAACAATATGCACCAGGTAAATCAGTTTCTGTTCAACCATAACAATATGCACCAGGTAAATCATTTTCTGTTAAACCATTACAATATACCCCTGGTAAATCAGTTTCTGTTCAACCATAACAATATGCACCAGGTAAATCATTTTCTGTTAAACCATTACAATATACCCCTGGTAAATCAGTTTCTGTTCAGCCATAACAATATACACCAGGTAAATCAGTGACTGTTAAACCATAACAATACATACCTGGTAAATGTTTCTGTCAAACTGTAACAATTATAATAATAATAATAACTAAACCAGTGACTGTCAAACACTGTTAAACATGGACCAGGTAAATCAGTAGTCCATAGTATGATTAGCAGACCTTAAGAATATGTCAGTTAACAAAACCACATAATTAGTGTCTGCCTTGAGACTTCCAGTTGTAAACCCTGTAATACATTTACATTCTTTCCATAATATTTAGAAATGCCAATTGTTCATTTCTCACAAGCTAAATTAAACAAAAGACTGAACTAGTCAGCAAGACTACCTTTATAACTTTCAACATTTCTTTGTCAGTTTTATTTAGTGTTAATTTCACCCACTATGAACCATGTATCACCAAATCCATTCTTGTGGCAAGGTTCTGCAGCTATCCATCAGCCATTTAATCTCAAACGAACATGTCCATGAATGCAGGCAGAGTCAGAAAGAAAATTCACTGATGCAACTGTCAATCACAAATGAAGTGACGAAAGCGGGAAAAGAAACTCACAATAAGGAGTGACCCGAATAATGAACAGGTTGACATGAAAGGAAGCGTTGCTTCAGATCTGATACATCCGCATGTGATACTCCAGCATCAGACAGACTGGGTCAGAGGGGCACCCAAGCATCACTGTTCTCATACATGACTGAAACTGACACCGAACTACAGTACTCACCACAAAAAAACTACCCTCTTTATTAACTCTTCTACACATTCTTCTGTCCTTCCTCATCTCGTTCAACCCATGAACATACAGAATAGAATTGATCTTCAGTAACCCATGCTTGTCGTAAGAGGTGACTGACAAGAATGGGGGTTGCTGACTTGGTTTAGACATGTGAATGTATCCCAACTGCACAGATTGATGCTCAATTCTCTTGATCACTGAACTGTCTGGTCTGGACTTGATTACTTACAGACCACCGCCATATAGCTGAAATATTGCCCCTGTGATAAATCAGTTTAAAGCTCTGAGATCTATATTTCATTCAGAACAAAATGGATTGGGTGGATATTTACTTGGTACAACAGCAACCAAAAATAGATGACAATAGCTTGGTTGTAGATGGTTTATATTTTCTGACAGTGTGTTTAAGTGTTGCTTCGAAACATCTACAGTCAATGTATTTGAACATATTTTTAACTTGCACTGGCAGTAATATAAACATTGAAATAGTGAAATTTACAGAAAATGTATGCAAAAATAGTCAGAGACAAACCCATGGCAAGTTCAAATTTTTCAACAGAAGTAAAAGAAATTCCAAATTCAGTTTTGAGTTACTTCTTGACTGTAAGCATGAAATGAATACAATGTCGCGATTAGAAAATAAAACACAAACTACTCCTAATTTGAGAACATTGGGACTTTGATTAATAAAATTTTGTTCCATTTGTGACGAATCAGCACCAATGAAATATGGGTCTGCAAGACAGAATGGTTACACATACTGGCTTTTAATGGTTGTAATAAATTATGGCATGTGAACACCACTCTATTGACGAGTGAGTTATGCATGCTTTGCAGCACATTAAGCAACATTTCTGCACTATCATGGCAGAGAACACCTAAAATTGGCCTCACACACTGTTACCTATGTGGAGAATTGAACCCGGATCTTCAGAGTGATGAGCAAACACCTTAACCACAAGGCTACTACTTTCCCCACCTCCCTCCTTATTCTACAAATAAGAAGAGTACTCAGGACAGAATCAGTGAGTACGTTTTTTTATTTTTGAATACCAAAGACAGAATCATGGTGCACACAACAGGATGGCCTGTACTGTGCGGTCAAGATTTATCACATCCTCACATATAGCCATACTGACGCAAACACTGCATTTATTTATAAGCTTCCAGAATTTATTTTTGAATTTATGTTCTAAAGAAATGAAATATTCCAGCATGAAAATGATAAGATGAGAGTCATCAGCCTGGAAATAATCCAGTATTAAGATTGTCTGCAATGACCCTGGCCTGGAATGATAATCAGTGATCAATGGATTCACAGAGCTTGACCACCCAGGCCATTGAGCCGCCTTCCACACTTGCTCAGCTTGCTAACCTAAGTCTAATCTCCATGGCTATAAAAAGACACAGAACTAAACTTTCATCCTGTTATCTGTTTTGTAACTGATGAGCAAGCTTTCCTGTTACCTATATACACAAGGAGGAGCGAAATAGATCATCACGAAGCATACACATGATTAGCAGCAGAATATGTACAGTTTCACATCTTCATCTGCTGTCAACACACGTACATTCCAGTACCAAACAGCTGTCTCTCATGTCCATCACACTGACTGAAATAAACAGAGACTTTGCCAGCTACCTGAGCTAACCATCCTGAAGTTGAAAGAGATTAAGTCAAATCAGTTGGTTGTATGAACACAATAGAGATTTTGCAGCTGACACAGTTTATGCCTAATCTCTGTCAATATGAATTGTTTTATGACCTTCATCCATACATGTCATCTCCATGGAAGAGGAAGCAGTGTCTAGAGCAACAGGACTGGTTGTATAGGGTGTGTGGAGAGTGATGGGGTGCCATGCTGGTCTTGGCACCCCCTTTAATGTAACGTTTGCCCATGTAACAGTTTTTAACAATCTCATTCGCCCCAAATAAATGCAAAGTTCCTCAAGAAGGAACAAATTAAAATTGTTCTATTTTAAAATATAGAACTGTATATTCTTTCATACCCAACCTCCACTTAGAGCTGTGCAAAAATCTGAAGAACATATTGTCTATCTAGGCACACATCAACTTGCTCAGAACCTCCCTCACTTCCCACCACCCTGCCGAGTCATTAAAATACCGATATCTCTAATTTATTTTGTTCAGTATAATTAACAAAATGACTGTCCTTAAAGAAAATCAAAACCTGTGTGCGTCACTGTAGACGATGTTATGACAGAGCAGTATGTATTTTCTGGTAATTACCAACATGAAAACAGACCTATTAGTCATAATTAGCATGTAATGATTGTCCTTCAAGAAAATTAAAACCTGTGTGCGTCAGTGTAGTCTTTGTTCAGACAGAGCAGTATGTAATTGTATGTATTAATGCATCACCCTGTACACCTGCATATCACATGTCACTGTATACTTAAACATAAAACAACACTCTCTTATGAAATACAGTACTCGACCACAACCCAATTGTCAGTCCATCCCTTGTGTCATTTATTCAACGCTGTAAAATTTAAGAGGATACTTTATGTCATTCAAATACCCTCATTATCTCTCCAGGCTATGACATTTAAGATGTTCATTTTCTTTTTCAAAGTGTATGATGTGACAGGATTGAGACAACTAAGGTATAATACCATTAAATGTTCATTAGAGATACTGATTTTCTAACATACAAAATATCATGCTTAACTTGTTGGATATGCGTGTCTCCTCTGCTCCCACAGGAAACTGGAAACCACAGGGAACATTTACGACATAGTTTCTACAAATTGGTATTGCAAGGAACTATGAAAGGCTTGAATCTGTGAAAGATGTTATTGTTTAATTCTCACAGTATGAGAGCATGGCTGTGATGGTGAAGAAGTCATGGCTGTGAGAGTATTGGGGAGAGATAAACTTGACAAACAAGAATAGACAAAAAACATCAATGGCAAACCTCAGACAACACCAATAGAAAGAACCATTGATAAGGGCCTAAGTTTGCATCACACAAACAGCCACACAACAGATCAACAATCATAACACTGGCATTATACAGCATGTCCTAACTGCATGAAGAATTCATGGAAATACAAAATGACAACCTGTCAGTACTCACATCCAACACTCAAGACATCCCTGGCTGACATCAAACAGAAGAATTGTATAAATCCATCCAACAGTGCCGTGAAACAAGGAGTTCCGATCCCCAGATCAATTCCCTTCTCTGTGTGTCTCCGATCTCGCCTCCCCACGTGTTGAGGGTTATCCCTCCACTGTAGTTGCTGTTCAATGGACCGCAGTACATGCAAGAGGCAGAGAGAGACACAGAGAACTGACAGAGAGAGGCAGGGCAGTAGGAGAGACTAGCAGTGCCTGAGATATGTGTTTGTCTCTCTGTGTGTGTTCAGTTATGGGCCATGACCTGATCAGGTTAAACCTTGGAGGTACATAGTTGTGGTTACCGCAGATGGAGCAAGTTTGTACACTTTGGGTAAAGAGGTCACAGTGATTAGACATACTTAGTTTACATGTGGAAGAGATATAACTGCCGTATGACAATTGACCGGAGAGCCTGACGCAGGTCAACATGGTGGGAAAAAAACATGGTGTACAAACAGACCTGGTTTTCACATGTCAGATAGAAGCACATATCTTATCGCATCAAAAAACAATCAGCTTACGGAGATCTAATTCCCTTATGTAACACTCATTTTTCACCTCTGACTTCATAATTCACATATTAGTGCTCAGTTATTTGATACAGTTAAATCTGTTAAATACAGCACAAAGGATAAGTATTTTTAAAATAAAAAGTACTAATTTATATTTCATATACCTAATTTCATTTCTTTCGGACAATTTGTTTGGCTTATCAGTGCTCAGGTCTTCGATGCAGTTAAATCTATTAACTACTGATCAAAAAGGTGTGTTTCTAAAATGAAAATCCTTCAATAGTATCTTTAATATTTAATTTCTTTTTCTTTCAGACAATTTTCATGCCATTGAATTAGGGATTTTAGTATTTCACTTCTTCTCTTAACATTCCCTTTCAAGCAACATGTGTTTTATGTATATGTCGATAATGTTTTGTTTGCAGGAATGTACTATAAACATAAATTCATGTTTAGAATGTGTATGTTGAATCAACCGAACCCCTCGCTAGTTAATAAAGTTCAATCTAAAAGCTATACTCTGTTTCAGATTGTAACTGGATCTGTTTACTGACAGATTCCTATTAATGATTTTAATTTGTGTGTGACACGAATAGATGTGCAAATGACCCTTAGTCAATATTTTGTAATTTTCATACAACAGATAGCATCAGTTTGACCTCTGCTGACTTTCATTATCCCCAAATGTGCTGCATGTGTTGCAGTAACAATCATTAAATGCTATCCTGCTTTTGTCTTTCAAGTGTCAAGATTAAAGAAAAAAACAAAATCACAGCCTGAAACTTACTGTTTTCATTGACTTCTCACTTTCATCATGAATCTTTTATGCTATTTATGTATAACATGAAGAAAGGCATTTATCATAACTTGACGGGTTATTACTTATAGAGCTGTAGTTTACACTTGCATGTTTCCGCCACAGTATTTCAGTGTGCAAAATGATTTAGAATATACAGATTGGTGATTCAAAATAATGAGAACTGACGCATAGACCAGCTTAATGTACTAAATACATAAAAACTCCCCAGTGTCTTTCAATATTGAATCCCTCAACAAATGTGCATTCAATTTTCAATGTCATCCTGTTTTGATGACAGTTATGTTGTGATTCTGTTTTTCACAATACACGTCAGTGATGCATGTGACTGTAACTTGTATATATAAACTGGTTTGTGCGGAAACTATTTGGTTCAGTTGATCGAAAATTGAATCTGACCGCCTAGTTTCTATTTTAGATAACCATTATCACTATTTCGATTCGATATTTGAATAGCTATATAAAATTGTTTCCACACAGAGAGAGCAAAATATTTACTCCAACTCGAGGAGTTTTGAGAGCTGATATAAGGCAAAACATGACTGTTTTACACCAAGTTAATTATCCAGTGAGAATTGACGCTAGCAGACATCGCCTAGTTGATGATGGATGTTACTTTGAAAAAGCCAAATGAAATCTGCTGTTTGATGATGAATCGAATAGAAAATGATAGAATCATGTGTCCAACATTGAAAATCGAATTGTAGAGAGGTCTGGGTGATTCGATGCAGCTCTATTACACCATAAAAATTCAACCACACCATGGCAGGTAGTAAAAACAGAAACACTGCGCCAGAAAAATCAGAGGTTGACAACATGAAAAACAATTCTTTATACAGTCACAGTCATATTTTGTGCAGTGTAATTAATCTAATTAACTTTTGCATCTCTTGAGCTCCCACTAGATTACCTAAAGATTCAGACCTTTCATGTCTTTCATATCTCTTGAGCTCCCACTAGATTACCTAAAGATTTAGACCTTTCATGTCATTCACATCACTGAGACACAGAGGTCATAAATCACTTCATGCAAATGATGGTGAATGCTATTTTTGGTGTCACTGCTGGCTGAACACCCATTTGGGACAAGCAAACCATTTAACAGCAACATCCATAATAACTTAACTAAACAAAAAAGGCACTGTTTGCTCAACATGCTGATATATCCTTCTTGAAACCAGAAGAGAGTAGGTAAAACAGGCAGTCTATCACAAATTGTTCATGATTTTCAGAACCAGAACATCAAAAGGCTGTTTCTTTAGGGGGTTGACAGTGCCCTGGTTTATCCTAAATACCTAAAGTCTACTGTGTCCTGGAATATAAAGTGGTTTTATCCTGTATATGAGGTGTATTGAGAACTAGAATATTAAGTGGTTTTATCCTCTAAATGAGGTGTATAGTTTCGAAGAGTAATAAGTGGTTTTATCCTCTAAATGAGGTGTATAGTTTCGAAAAGTAATAAGTGGTTTTATCCTGCAAATGAGGTGTATTGTGTCAAGGAATAATTAGTGGTTTTATCTTGTACATTAGGTGTATTGTGTCCTGGAATATTAAGTGTTTTTATCTTGAAAATCAATTCTACACTAGACCTTTTGGGTCCAATGATACAACAAGCATGGGTTGCCGAAGATCAATTCTAACATGTACCTTCAATAGTCTGATCTTAAGAGGTAGAAGCAAGAATGACAAATTGTTCACTTCTTAAGTGATGGAAAAATATCTGAACTACACATTCAATATGACTTCACATGCCAGTTTTAATCAAAACCTTTCATTTACTTTCAATCAATTGAAGAGTCACATGTTAGGCATCATGGCATGAGGAGTGAAGGAGTGAATTTAGTTTTACGCTGCACTCAGTAATATACCAGCTATACCGCGGCAGTCTGTGAATAATCGAGTCTGGACCAGACAATCCAGTGACCAACAGCATGGGCATTGATCTGCGCAACTGGGAACCAATGACATGTGTCAACCAAGTCAGCAAGCCTGACTACCCAATCCCGTTAGTTGCCTCTTACGATCAGCATGGTCGCCTTTTATGGCAAGCATGGGTTGCTGAAGGCCTGTTCTAACCCGGGACCTTCACGGGTCCTTGGCATGAGGAAGTTGCAGACACAGATTTGATTTAATATATTTAGCATTGCTTGCTTTTCAAATACTGATTCTTTCCTAATGTTTTGTATGAAAGTCCTATAACACAAAGCCATTAAGAGTTGTCCATCTCATTATGAATAATACATAAGATGCAAGTCTCAGTTTTCAGGACGTTTTGTTTGCCGTTTTGAAAATAAAAGTTAAAAACTCACCTCTTTGTACTGACTGAATGATAGATTGTGTCATGTTTTAGAGGTTTTGTAGTGGTCTATTCAGATTTGCACAAAATTAAAACATGACATGATTCCTTCTCTCGATATATGCTTTGCTTACTGACTCTTGGAACAAATTTCATTGTCTCCGGTGAGTGAGTGAGTGAACAAATGAACGAATGAGTGAGTGAGTGAGTTTAGTTTTACGTCGCACTTAGCAATATTCCAGCTATATGGCGACGGTCTGTAAATAATCGAGTCTGGACCAGACAATCCAGTGATCAACAACATGAGCATCGATCTGCGCAATGGGGAACCGATGACATGTGTCAACCAAGTCAGCTAGTCTGACCACCCGATCCCGTTAGTTGCCTCTTACGATCAGCATGGTCGCCTTTTATGGCAAGCATGGGTTGCTGAAGGCCTGTTCTAACCCGTGACCTTCACGGGTCGAACGAATGATTAAATGAATGAACATGGGTTTATGCCTCTCTTAGCAATAATTTTTAACAATATCATGTTGGGGACACCAGAAATGAGTTTCACATATTGTACGCACGTGGGGAATGCGAAGCAGCATGTTGTTGGTCATACAGATTCTACTGAATGCTACAACAAATGAATTAAAACAAAACGCAAATAATGAATTTAGAACAGACTACAGTTAAAGCAACTTCAGGCCATAACCTTGTTCAGGAATCTAACCATCAACATCCCCGTAATAGAGGAACATGTTGGTGTACTATAGTATTACTGGTCACCTAAGATAGCATACCTGGCAACTAACTGTAGCATGTCTGCCATTCTAAGTAATTTAGTTAACCAATAATGAACAATCAATCAACGTATTGGAGTCTAATTCTTTGAAGGAAGGATGTTGTTTTTACACAAGCCTTTTACAACAGGGTGTAACCAGTATAGATTAGTAACCCTACTCACATAAACAATACCTCTTGACAAATTTGTGTGCTATTGGTTAACCATTTTGATCGATGTTTGTTTATGTAACTCAGGTGATAATTCCTCTTTCATGCACATATCACATAACATGTAAATTACATTTGCCACATCAGACCTTGATTTATAATGTTGAGTATTTACTCCAGACAGGAGAAATGCCAAATGGGAACCTTTCACAGGTAATCTGAGTGGTGCTACCACTAATAATACCCATCATAAATTAATTAATGACTCACTAACTTCTAGAATGCCCATTAAACGAGTAATAAATTCATTAACTGACAATCAAGTGAATGATGTCAAAGAACTTGTGTAGGTTTATACCACCAAACACAGGTTACAGCATGGGAGAAGTAATTACTATATTGCATGCAGCCTGAAAACAGTTATGAGGTGACACTGTTCTGAGGATAAGAACTGAACGTGATTGTTACATAAGAAACACATCTTTACAGGCATTTGTTGTGTGCTTAAGTAAATAGGTATAATCAGTTTTTAATCTAGCAACATTTATTATTGGTTATTTTTAGTTGATGGATTAAAGTAGATGAAAAGTGTGTTTTTATTATCATAGGTAATAGAACATGGGTGCAGCTACCTTTATAAGAAAGTCTGTGCTTACACAAGGTTTTTTGCTATGAAAGTTGGGCCAAGGCCCTCACAACTATATTAATATAAATAAATATTAATGTATTGTGCAAAATAATGTTACTGACTGCTGATTTTATTTATAAATGCAAACATCTATATGTATCGATCAAGAAAACATGAAACAGCTCAAAGTATTAAATAAGAAAACTTCCCAAAGTACAGGATTAACTTTTTTTTACTTTTTATTGTGGTCATTTTGACTCGGGTTTGTGATCTTTTTGACTTTTCTTGTGTGGCCTTTTTGTGTGGTCCTGACTAGGACCAGTGTGGCCATTTTTTCATGTAGCTATTTTGACGTGTTCCCTGTCAAAGTGGCCACAAAACATCCAAGTCAAAATGGCCATAACAAATAGTCAAAATGGCCACTTTAGACCATTGGGGAGAAACATTAATAGCTCGTGATCAGTGGCCCTTTAACTCACTCAAACTACAAATATGACCAGGATAACCTACAGGCTTTTTATGTAGCATTGGTGTGTATTCTCTCTCAGACGGGAGTCTGGGCAGCACTTAAAGACAAATTGCCCTAATTTAAACAAGAACATAGCCACATACCCTCTACATAATGGAAATGGTTATAAAGCTGTTGCTTCATCTCTGAACTTCTAACTATCTGGCATTTCTTCATAAGGAATGGTAATTTTAACAAACACATCCAAAGTATTCGGTCCAGAATTCAGTAAAATGTTGACATGGATATGATCAATACTTCAGAACGTCCTTATATAATTTCACACACAAAGACAAAATTCAGTTGCTGTTACTTCAAACCTTGTTATAAGATACACACATAATTATGCTTGCAGGCAAGTCTGGATACTGGATTACACTCCTAAAATACATGTTGCATCAATGACTGCCATTCAAATACCGGAAAAATGTGTTCTGATATATCTACAGCTTCTAGAGTCTCAGATTTTAATAGTAAAGACATTTCTACCTGCTGAGATCCTTACATTGCAAACAAAACTACACCAATCACAAAAAGTAGGGTATATTCTATTTTGCGAGAATGCCACTAGCTAATGGCAATGCATATGTAAAAAAGTAACATATATTTATACAGAAGAAACGTTTCTAAAGTAATGGAATAAATTCTCTTATTTTCTCTTCATCATCTGTCTTCTCCTTGGTTTCAGCCTTTACATTTTATCAATCTTGTACATGCAATATTCCATACTTTTTTGGTTTAATTTTAAATTTTTCTGGGTGGGGGTTGTTATATATTTACTGTAGCGCAATCCTTCAGTCATTACATGCTCAGCTAGACTGCCTCTGTGGTGTAGTGGTTAGAGGGTCTGCCTGGAGAGCGGAAGGTTGCAGGTTTGATCCCTGGCTAAGTCATACCCAAAAATGTTAACATATGGTGCTCGTTGGTCCCTACCTGGTACTCAGCATTAATGAGTTCAAGAACTGGTCAGCTTGGAGTTAGCATAATGTGTCTGAGAGGGATATCATGCTTAACTGTAGCATGGTTTTACATTAGTCAGCTAGAACTATAAAAGCACTATGTATGTTACATACAAAAGACTAGACTCATGCTTAGTCTCTGAATATATATAATTTTGATAATAACAAACTAACATATATAAATTTAAAGGAGACCAAGGGAGACCAGTAGAGACTGTGGTAGAGTAACCAACAACAAATTTCTCTGCTGGAAATATCTGAATCAAATTTCTGTCGAATCTGGACTGCGGAGTCCTGAGGGACAACAGATCACTGAAATATTTCCCCCAAAATTCACCTACTTTTCCTAAGTCTCCCAATCCAAACTTCTTTTGTATGTTACATATAATCCAAACTTGTTTTGTATGTTATGTATAACATGTACTGAGAATTTTCTTTCACAATAAGGCCTAATCAGTTTTATTGCTTGCTTTACGGATCTGCCAGTTTTATTTTTTAAAGATTAAGAAAAAATAATATAAATTAATTTTTCCCACTCAAAAAATAAAATACTACGGTAATTATTAGCCAAAATTGTGAACTTACATGAAAATACTTTTTAGATTGTACTTTGCTCCATTTATACTTCATATATTGCCAAAAGTAACATAATTTTAGCATTTAGAAAGAATATTACTCCAACTGGTGATTTAGTTTCTATTTTTTCCCCCCTCTTGCTTTTCGGCTTTCTGTGGACAAAAAATGTGTAAAACAAGAAACAAAATCGGTCTAGCCTAATTCAGTTTTCAAGATGTAACATTCTAAAGACTCTGAAAAAGAATGCTGTCCGCCAAACCCTTTCCCATTCCATGTGTCATATACAAAAATGGTCTTCTTTTGGAGTACGAAAGTTAATGCTCTGGACTGAGCAGAAGTGAAACTTTGGTTTGTTGCTCAACAACACACTCAGCACATTACAGCTTAATGAAAGTTGCAGCCTATTGATTATCGAACCAGACAATCCAGTGATCAACATCATGAATATCCAAGTATGCAATAGGATATGATGACAAAGGAGGAGGTCTGCAATTGAAATAGCTACTGGTGTGCTGGCCAAATGCTAGCTGATTGTGAACTGAGCCACTGACATTTCAATGTTAATTAATACACTGCTGATCACTCTATGCCGTTAGTCACTTCTATCACAATCATGAGTTGTTAACCCAGATCTTGTTGAAGTGAAATTGGATAAATGAACAGAGGAATCTTGAATGATATTAAATAGGGCTTACACTGAAGCATCAAACTATCGAAGTACAGTCATCGCATGCTTTGCGATACTGCGGATAATCTGTGGTTCGAATAAAAAAAAGTCGAACTGCGATCACATCGCTTCATGATATTGAAAATAGCTCATGAATAAATCCGCTGTTGCAGTGTTTCTTGTACACATCCATTGTTTTTCAGATGCTTGAAACATGCAGGGTTTGCTCAATAATAATCATACCAACAGCGAAATAGCGTAGTAACTTAGTTAAAAGATAAGACATGCCATCAGTCGAGTGCTTACAATGTTTGCTGTGTGCAACACACCATGCTATAGCGGGTAAACTGTCATCTGAGAACGTATGGTGTCAGAAAACACATTTTATTTGATTAAATTCAGTCACATTTTTATTCATTAAAACTGTTGACAGAAACAAGGGAAACAACAACTTCCGCTTACCACATTCGTGAGGGTCCGTTTTTCCCGCCTACCAATGGCTTCACACTCTTAGCAATCACGAACAGATTACAGTCTCGTTCATAATCAATGGACTCAGAGACCAAAGTTACTGACTCATTGAAGTAATTTTTAACAATTAAATGGTCAACATTTTGCTTTTTACAATCAAAGTTGCAAGTACCACGGGAAGTCAGTGGTGACTTGTCAGACTGTCTCCAACGTAAAATGTATCCAGACAGGTAACAGCCTGTGTTCATTGTCATGCTAAATATGTTTGCAGAAAACATGCATTATATACTAATCCAATAGCAAAATATATTATATCTGTTACAACAACTGCTTAATATATAAAATATTCTGATTATGGAACCGAAATTCTTTGATGTAATATTATCGTATCGTTTTTGACTGAATCACCGGTACATCGGACCAAAACATCTGTGCACACCTGATCGCTATTTCCAACAGAAGCAACAATTAAATTATCATCTCTAGTGATTTTTGATTGCAAGTTTCGCATTCATGTATGTGTATGTTTTCATTTTCAAGTTTTGTTTATTTTCAACTTTACGATACGATATATTTTTGACTGAGCACAATACACGAAATAGCAGTTTTGTTATGTCCTTGGAAAATACAATTTTACTTGACCTTTGCTCCACATTATGTAATAGTTACTATCCATGGACCCCAAGACCTGCGTTATGGCGAGGGATGACTGTATGGCAATTGTTGAGCAATTAATCAATGGCAGAAACGAAAAAGCTATTGATGGCATGTGTGACTATCGATAGTTTAGTAACTGCCTACTACACTTCACCATGTTATCTCATGAACAATTCCACTGATAAATACAAAAACCACTCGATTAGTTCACCTTGATTTAGAGTTATCCACTCCTGCTTCATTGAGTTTAAGTAAGTTTATTTCTTCAGTAAGAGGCCTCATTGAATTTATATTTGAAATGTTTACTTCATCTAGGTTTGAAGTATTTTGTCAGTTATTAAAAGAGACTGAAACTACTTCAACTTGTTTTTGTTTCATATAAACTATATATTCATATGATTTCAAATGGCACAACTAAAAGAGAAAAAAGAACATTGCATTAGTAAAGAAATAGTTGGTCACATTAGTATATTGCAGCAGACTATCACAGTAGTTGTTACTCCCTCAATTATCACCGCTAATATTAAAGTTCTGGCTAGGAAGAGTTTCCATGGTAATTCTGAACATATGGAGGTCAATATATCGTGACCATGTCATGTAAACACAATGTTAAGTTAGTGAAGTACTAATATAGATTTTTATTCTGCTCTGAAAGGGAACCCTGATACCCTGATGAAAAAAAAAAAAAAGAAAAAAATGCCAGTCCTCAATTAGCACATCTGTAGTGGAAACAGGTGTCCCTTGCTGTCGTTATTGATGCAGGCAAATTGAACAAACATCATGGTGCATTTAGGTCAGCCATTTATTAACTCTGTTGAATAAAAATACTTTTCAGTGAAATACATGATCACTGTTTTTCAAAAGCTGGCATGTCAAATTTCAATGGAAATCATGTTTCTTAAAAGCAGAGCACAATTTCAGCCTATCATAAAATGTATGACATTCACATGAACCAGCCATATTTTCATTTGGATTGTTTGTGCACATTTTTTCACAACATACATCACTGTTGTCACACAAGTTGTAGTACAGTAGTGTTCACAAAATTTCTTCATAGATACATGCTTAAACTTTAACCTGACCGTACGGCAAGTGAATTTGAGAATCTGCCAGTCCACGCTGAAAATAACCCATCAGGTAGGCAGGTAGGTATTTCAAATGCTGATGACAGCAACAAGTCAATAATATCATGCCAATTGGGACAACACAATTGGCTTCACCCATTGTACCCATATGAGGACTGGAACATGGGTATTCTGCATGACAAGTGAATACTTGAACCACTAACGTACCATATCGTCCCCTCATGTGTAAGGGTAAAGTCCAGCATGCTATAAAGATGGAAAAGAATAACCTCAAACTACCTCTCCAGTAATCGCAAGAAATACAAGACAGCTCAATAATTCCATGATGCTGAACATGCACACCACTGAACCCAATGCTAATACCTGTTGCATTTCAGCTCTTCTGAAAAGAAAAAGAATGTTTTTTTACCCAATTCAAATCTAAATCTACGATTAGTGATAATTCACAAAATAACTCACTTGCCAAAACATGGAATGTAGGGACTGGTTACATCAGAAAACTGCTAAAGAGAATATTTTTATCATAATTTTGCATGATTGAAAAGAGTTCTTTAACTTTACATGTCCTAGTGAGTGATATATTTACAAAATGGCCCCTTGGAAATTCACCAGCAACTCAGGCCAAGTGACTGGCAGTTTACTGGCCCGACTGAATTCTTGCTAGCAACATGCTAACAGGCCAGAGTCTATTTCACACAAAGGCCTGGATACCATCACCGAGTTTGAACTCGGAACAAATTAACCAAGACTAAGAAAAAAGAAAGCAAAGGAAACTGACAGATCTAAAGGAGGCATGGATTAACTACATCCCCACTATTCCCAAACAGTGTACTCTCCAAGGCCATAGTTAATCAATAGGTACACAAATACGCCATTTGTACAGTGCCACAAGAACAACAAGCTGCTACGCAGATGGTCTAATTGTGATATTGAACATAAGGCTTAGACTACTTCTATAAACCACATCCAGGTTAAACAAAACAAGAAGACAAAGTCACTAATATGCCCTGCCATGGCAAAATATTCTTCATGAATATGTCTACTAGTTATGATTATGTCCAATGTGTTTGGCTTGTGTATAGTCAAGTGAAGGAGAAATTTCATCATCATTATCATCATCAACAAGCCAATCTTATCTTACTCATCATGATATTGTGTGGCATCATCATCGTCATCATCATCATCATCATCATCATCAACATCATCACAATAACCATCATCATCTTGCAAATCTTTCCCCTGTATAAATCCTGTGGCCACAAACTATCTTTAGGACTGTTCATAATGTAACAAAATATAATCCATGTTACAGCTCCAAAATAAGCAGTAACAGTCCCCAAGCTGGTGAGTTTACAAGGGTCAGGAATAGCCACAGCCAATATGTATAATGCAGTAATGGCCCCCCGTGGGATTATAATGTAACTGTAATGTGGATGTGAATGTTCACGACATGCACATGGCCTGATCCTGGTAGGAAGACTCTCCAGAAATGAATGAATACCTACATCATGTGGCACCCATTTTGGATTGTATTGACTTGCATTGTGTTCTATGGTATGTGAGTTTGTTGTCCAATTGAAAGTCCAGCTGTATGCATTGCCGATAAATCAATGCATATTAGCATGGACAAGCGTGCCATCCGTCCATGATCAGCCAGTTCCATTTGAATTTGACAGCAATTCCTCATCACCTTCTCTTTCCACAACCGTGATGACCTATATTCTGTTTGCATGAAACAGTATCATCAATCTTTAAGATGATTCTGGTATGGCCGCTAGTCAATAAGCAGGTGGAGTTCTTGAGATCTGACAGTGTGAATGGTAGCACGTGACTGAGTTTAATTTTATGCCACACTCGACAATATTTCTGCTATGTGACAGTGGCCTGTAAATAATCAAATGCGGACCAGACAATCCAGTGATCAACAACATGGACATCGATCTACGCAATACTGTCCACTCATCTCTCTTTTGCTGGTCACGTTGGGCTACGTATTAAGACTGGGATGATTCATACAGATCTTGCCTCGATTCGATTTCCAATATTGGACCCTCGATTTGATCATTTTCAATTTGATTTTTCACACAAGTGAAAACATCAGATTTCATTTAACTCTCAGAGTTGGCTTTTTTAGCATAAAATCCATTGTCAACTTGGTGATGTCTAACTAACATCAATTCTCATTGGATAATTAACTTGTAAACCAGTCACATTTTCTTTACTTCAGTACTCGTTAGTGCTTGAGTTGGAGTCAACATGTTTTTCTGGCTGTGTGGCAATGATTGAAATAGCTATTCAAACATCAAATCCTAATTGTCAGATAATGGTTAAAAACCTAAACTAAGGTGTCACCATACAATTTTCGATGAAGCAAACCAGTGATTGAATGAGGGAGTTTAGTTTTACGCTGCACTCAGCAATATCCCAGCTGTATCACTGGCGGTGGTCTGTAAATAAACGAGTCTGGACCAGACAATCCAGTGATCAACAACATGAACATCGATCTGCGCAATTAGGAACCAATGACATGTGTCAACCAAGTCAGCGAGCCTGACCACCCGATCCCATTAGTCGCCTCTTATGACAAGCACAGGCGTCTTTTATGGCAAGCATGGGTTGCTGAAGGCCTATTCTACCCCGGGACCTTCATGGGTCATGAATCAAACCAAATTGTTGCAGCTATATTCCAGAGTGAAGAAATGGGCTTTACACATTGTACCCGAGTAGATTGTGTCCAGGCCTTCAGCATGACAATCTGACGCTTTAAGCATTAAGCTAACGCACAACCCCAAATAGGATGCATGAGAAAAGCTGCAATCAGGCATGTCTTCACCATCACTTTGATGATTCAAAACAGCCTCAGTATGACCCAAACAAATTTAGAAACAACCACTGGAAACATGCATAACATGCATAACGTGAATTTGAACAGTCCTCAGTTTCTGGCATGTCAAAGTGACTCACCACTGTAGAGCTAATGGCATTATTTGACACAATGTGGCATTGCTTTGAACCAAGTATTCCAGTTTCATTATGGCATGGCAAACTAAATGAAGGAGGACAGATGAACATTTTTGTTAGAGCATGAACACATGCAATCAAATGAACCTTAAGTGGCTGTGATCAGTTCTCACTCAGAATTCCAATGACAAGACAGGGGTTGTGATAATGCAAGAGAGTTTGGTTCTACATTACATTCAGCAATATCCAGCAATACCAGTGCAGGGGACACCCAAAATGGTCTTTACATATAGTACCCAAGGGGGATTCAAACTCAGATCTTCATCATGAAAAGTGAACACTTTAACCTCTAGGCTACCCCACAGCCCCTGTGCCACCAAGACTGCTTAGTGCAAGTGGGTCTTTGAGGTGTATCTGTTTATTCCAATGTGGGGGCACCAGGGTGGGAGGAATACTGTCAGACTAGACTATGTGGACATTACATCTAAGAAAAAACATCAGTTCCAGTTAGCTCCAGTTATGACATATATTTGAACTGCAGGATAATTTGACAATTTCATCTTATATACATACATAAATAAATAATAAGTTGTTTGGTGGTCATGGGTACGAGGAACATAAACTATCATCAAGGGTGCCTCAAAACATGGTTCCTGAGGGAGCAGTGAACAACATATTTATCTTACAAAACACCTCAGTGTTAATTTTGAACTGTTTGAAGCGTGGGTTTTGGATCGTACACTTCAGAAAATCTCTCTCTGTCTGTCTTTCTCTCTCTGTCTGTCTCTCTCTCTGTGTCTCTCTCTGAGTGTGTGTGTGTGCATGCATGTGCATGTGTGTGAACATTTTACCACCTTCATAATCCACACAAAGTGTAATTGTATTAGTCTGTCGTACAGACCCTGAAGTATAAATATCCAAGAAAGCCCACACAAGTCTAGAAAATGTGGCAAGTCTAGATTTCCATAGCTTCAGGCTGAAAATGAAGAAAGTCTCAGGGCTCCGTTTTATTATATTATTTTTTTTCACTATGAACGTTTTTTCAGTAAAATATGTTCATTTCAGAGACCAACTGTTAGTCTATAATTGTATGTACATTTCTCTCCACACTCTCAATGAATCTATGACAACTGCATGCCCTGCATGTATCTGCATAACTTGCTCTCAAATACAAGAGGATTATAACAATGTCTCTCATCCCATCATCAATAATGCATGGACCATACTTACTTCGACCAAGGCCACACACTTGACTTACAGAGAGGTGACCAGGATATGTTATGTGTTCAAACAATCAGTGAACATCTTGATATCAAATACGTTTTTGTTGACAAAAGCTTTCTTCCGATGTATAAATAAGCAGTGGATAGTAAATATTCAGATAAACGAAATCACTCATAGTTGGGAACAGATCTGAGTATTATATCCTGATTGTCTATCAAGCGTAACTGACAGGTCAATTTAGATTACTGCTAATTTCAGCAAGTATGACATTGATTTACAGTAGATTGATGTGAAAGACTGATAGGCAGTTGAGTCAGTGTGACTGAATTTTAATTAATTAATCATCTTTCTTGCCTCTTACAGTCATGAAGTTCATCATTCCAAGTCAAACAAGCAGAGTCTGAGACTGGGAAGAGAGAACATTCTTTGCCATGTTTATTTGTACAAGATGTACATTGTGAAGTTTCATTTGCACTTTCTTTTACAGGCATGCCTTGTCAGCTTCCATTCTTTGATAATTTCAAGGTGGCCCAGCCATCAAAGATGTTGTCCTTGGTATCGTGAGTTTGAATTCCTCATGAGGTTTGTAAGCACTATACCTATGTGTCTTGATTTCACCAAATGTGCTAAACATCTGCACCCACCTTACCTCAGGCTCCCCGTACTTATTAAGGTGACACAACGGGACATATATGTTGTATACTTCAAAGCTAAACAAAACTCAATCACACTTCACCAACACTACATGTATCTCTCAAACCAGCCTCTAAAAAACACAAGAACTCTGAATTCAATCTCAATTTGATATATCTGAACTGTAGTCGTTACTGTTGTCACCATGATTTACAGAAAATTACCTGATGTCAAAATGTGGTAAATAGTAGGCAAGATTAGGCAGAGAATGTGATGGGTGACAGGTACTTGGATTACCTGCTGTACCTCATTTTCATAACACCTGTTGGCTACTAGATTAGCTGACTTGGGTGATACAGTTCTTGCAGCTTAATGTCATCATGGCTGTCCCTTAGCCTGCCTTGAGTTTAGATCTCAAACAGTTGGAACATGTAGTAGGCTCTGGGGTACATGATACAGTAGGTCAACTCACCAGGACCTTATACTGTATTCATATACAAAAAGTGCAAAGTCCAACAGCATCATGGAAGTCTCTGATTTCTGTGTGATGACTGGTATTTGGAACTAGGATGTTTGCCAGTTAACTGCTCAGTGCTAATTAAATGTCTGACCTGCCTTACGTTCTTTTTTTTGGCATTATTGAACAAACACAGTTGATATCTTGATGAAAGTTCCAAATTGAAATTGACTTCCAAAAACATTTCCATGACTCCCTCTCATGACACCTGGGGGAATCATGACGACTCCTAACTTTTTATGCCTAGGGTAGGTGACACCCGAAATAGGCTTTACACACTGTACCCATTTGGGGGATCAAACCTGGGTCTTCAGCGTGTAGAGTGAGTGTAGGCTTCCCCACTGCCCCCATTTACCGGCAAAGAGGAAATGTGACATTCTGGTTTCACTCCCTTTGCTTCTGGGAAATACAGAGGGACTGCTAAACCATTATACCATATGCAGCAGCACCACCAAATATGGTCACACAATCCATACTTGTATCCGCACTTGGTAAAGAGGTCCTGAAAACCTATAAGAAATAATTTGCGTGTCCCTGCTTGCAGAGTGAATGTGCCATCAGCATGATGTAACCTTGTACAAGAAGACCAAAGCATTTTCCTTGACCAGAAACTGATCTGACCAAATGGTTGTCCCTCCGGCAATGACACTGGGTAATTACTGGAGCGGTTGTTGTTTTTATGGGTCAATCTCTCCTCTTGGCAACATGAAAAATGGTCTTAAATTGATGCCCAGTTCCCAACAGGTTGTGAAGCTTGGTACTCTTAGACCCGATGACACTACATCTGGCTGAGGTGTTTGAATGGCATTTGGAAGTCACATGCATAAGGAAGAGAGTTCCATGGATGTTAACCTCTTTATCATAAGGAACACAACGTTTCAGAGTATATCCTCCCTCCTTCATCAGGTAAAAGGATGTACCCTGAAATGTTGTGTTCCTCATAACAAAGAAGTTGATATCCATAAAACTCTTTCTTACATCTGGCTAGACAGGATGAGGTCATCTGTGCCTTATGATGTTATGATATCTGTGAAATATAGTATTTCATTTATAATTGCTGATTTTACTGACATAATAAGTACATAACTCAGTATCACTATAATTTGGCAAATATAATGTTTTCTATTCCTTACATATAACGTTAACAATTTGAAACAGCTAATAATCTGAAATCATGGCAACTGTAAACATGACATAATGTACATGTAAGTCGATATATGTGAGGAAGGTAGCTTTGACTATTTCAATAATAAAAAGGTCAAAATTCAAATTTTGTTTAAAAGGGCACAGAGACATAAATGCATAGAACAAAATAATTTTCAAAACAACTAGATAAAACCTACAAGGCCAAATCTGAATTAAAGAAACTTCAATAATGATATTTTTTAAGTGTGAGGGAAGATTTGACCTTTTACTGTTTCCATGTAAATGTCATACATGACTTTCTGAAAAAACTTTAATGTTAACTCCAGTTCTTCACTTTGCTAACTGGAGATCATCACTCAAGAACGATGTCGTGACTAACAGATGTTATCTGTGCCAGAAAGCATCAGAAATATCCAACACAGTTTAATTGTTCGAATATCATATCTTTGAAAACATTTGCTGCTTATCTTATTTCCTTGACTTCTGAACTTGTGTTCACGAATCAATAATGATAGGTGACCAACAGAAAGTTTCATCACATCATGGTTGTGAATACACACTGTCCATGGTATATATTCATGCAGTAGTTATCAAAACTGGCATACTGCAGACTTCTTATCAAATGACCGTCTGCTCACATTTGTTATGCAATAACTAGCTGGTGACATCCATACCATACCAAAGACTCTATCATGATTTTAAAAAGCTTAAGCCTTGAATTTCTCATGATGAATATAGGAGACTAGCACCTGGGAAGTGATTATTATGCAGTTGCATGATCTTTACTCATGCAACGTTTCAGACAACACAAAAATCACTAAATGATTGAGAAATTTATCACAATACAAAGATACTGGTTAGTTAGTGACTGACGTATAAGAGAAATAATTCTTGACAGATCCCACTTCATGTTGAGACAGAGAAAAAACACAGAAAGACACACATGGACAAACAGACAATCATGACAAACACAGAAACACAGACAGACAATCATGACATACACAGACACACAAGCAGACAATGCAGTCAAACACAGACACAGACATTCCTGACAAACACACACTTGCAGACAATGCACACAGAAACACAAGCAGTCATTATGCACTCAGGCACACAAAAGTGCAGTCAAACAGACACACAGGCACATAATCCTGATAAACACAGATACACAAGCAGACAATGCAAACACTGACACATAAGCAGACTATGCAGTCAAACAGAGACACATAAGCAACCAATGCATTATGCAGTCACACACAGATACACAAGGATACAACGCAGGCACCTACCCACAAGCAGACAATGCAGTCAGACACACATACAGACAATGCAAACACCTACCCACAAGCACACAATGCCGTTAAACGAAGACACAAGCAAAAACAAGACACATCAAGACAATGCACACAAACACAACACATGCAGACATTTACAGACAATACCAACACAGAACAAGCGTTTGTCACTAACATTGTAATGTCCCCCACCGCTATGGAATGAAATACTAATACCATATTCACTACTTCTTACTTTTTGGTCACACACAATATGTAAGAAATGACTGGTATCTGGATAATCACCCGATGTAGGCTGTCGACAAAATTGATGACTTTGGTTGCAATGTTTCATATCACATTAACATAATTTTGGAAAGTGAAAAAAGTGTCATGGTCACATTGAAATAAGATCAAGGTCACCCAAATCAACTGATGCCGGTGTAATCCCTGAAGGTAAGCTATGAACAAATTTGAAGATACTGGGTACAACAACAACAGTGCATGAGATATCAGGTTAACCAAGACTTTGAAAAGTGGTCAAAGAGTTCTGGTGATCTTGTCTACCTAATTCCCCAATGCAGGCCATCACCAAATTTGAAGACATTGGGCATAACAGTTCATGAGATATTGCGTTGAAAGTAAGTTTAAGGTCACCCATATCACCTGGTGTCTGTATAATCCCCCAATATAGGCTGTCACCAGATTTGAAGACATTGGGTATAACAGTACATGAGACACTGACTGCGTTAACCAAAGTTGAAAAGGGGTCGAAGAGTTGGGGTGACCCAGAAGATAAGGCCAAGGCCACCAAAATCAACTGATGTTTGAGACCCCCGATGTAGGCTGTCGCCAAATTTGAAGACATTGGGTATAACAGTTCATGAGATATCACGTTAACAGGACTGTCTCTATAATCCCCCAAAGTAGGCTGTTACCATATTTGAAGACACTGGGTACAACAGTTTGTGAGATATCGTGTTAAGAATAGGGATGTACATGTGTACAGATGTTGCTGAATGCATAGTCCCCCATTCGTGTTGCGCCAGGGAAAAAAAGTCCCACAGAACAATAACATACAGACCCATCAGGACAATGTAAACAAACAGGGACATCAGGACAATGTAAACAAATAGAGACGTCAGGACAATGTAAACAAACAGACACACACACAAAATGCAGCCAAACAGTGAGAGAGTTAATATTCAGCTTGATATTGGCAACACTGCAGCCATATCGTGACGAGAACAGATTTTAGCAAGATCATTATGCAATACAATAATTTCTAATAAAAGTTGATGCTTGCAAGATAGATTTCTAATAGTCTGATGGCATGAGAGAGAGAAAACATTATGTATTGTTTATATTTGGGATGTCTATTAATATATTTAAAGGCTGTTAGTATTGCGTTTGCTTCTTCTGTAAAAATAAAGCTATTATCAGGTAACAAGCCATTTTCCAGTTTCGCGACAAAAGTTCGTTTAGAGTGATGTCCCTTTGCAAAACCACGTGACCGCGGGCAAACGGTCAAAACAAACGGCTGTCAAATTTTGTAACGTGTTTGACGGTGCACCGACCACTATCTGACGTGTACACCGAGAGAAGTTGAAGATGCCTTTCCACCACTGTTGCTATGGCTTGTGCAAGTCTGATAACAGGTACAAGGATCGCCATGACGTGGCACACGTATTTTTTATTCCTTTTCCGAAACCGAAGAGTCAACCGGAGAAATGTTTGAGGTGGACGAGGGTCTGTGGTCGAGAGGGATTTGATGTGAAAAGCATCACGAGGCACACGTACATTTGTTCCAAACACTTCGTAGGTGAGTTTTTTTGTGAATATGCTACTCTGCTGTGTTTGTTTGCGTCAGGTGAAAGTGAAAATTGAGCATGTATCGTCAATGCAAATCATTAATCTCTCGAACAATGAAAAAAACTACAACCTGAGTCACAGATATATAAGTGGTTACATGTTGTAAAATAATGCACCTATGCAAATTTTTAAACGGTTGTTTCAGTGCTCGTGTTAACTACAACTGGTTTATAAATATTCTGTCAGGTGGCCGTGGACCAACTGTGGATTTCCCCGACCCAGTCCCTGTAACCTCCACGCCCTCGAAGCCCAGACCACCACCTCGTCAAAGACAGGCTGATCGAGTGACTTCAGACACTCCATGCGAAAAGAGAAGTGTGGAGGATGATGTCTTACCTACCAAATGTATGCATGTTTAAAAACATTCACTTTAGCATGTTGCTTTACAATTAATGCATTGTCTTGTTTTGGATTGAATCCTTTTTATGTGATAATTGTACATACTTGTATATGCTCTATGTTAATATTCGTTCAGTCTAATTATGTTCAATTATTTAGCAGGTGAAATTCAAACGGGCATGGACATTGTTGGTCCAATGACAGCTCTTGGTGATCATGCCTACTGCACTGTCAAATCTACTGCTGATGCCTCTACACAAACAAACCTGTGTTTTGATGACATCAGCACATACACAGATGATATGCTGCAGAACCCCAAGATGTTGACAAAAAAATTAACAATGGATAACATCACTAAAACAACAAAAGCAGCAAGTTTTACACTGGGAAATATATTACATGTTGTTGTGTATTAACATAAATACATACAAAATACCTGCATATATAAATGAAATAACTTAATTATTATACTGATAAATCCTTTGGGGTTTTGCACTGTAAGCAAAATATAACATTCATGTTTAATTTATTATTCAACTTCACATAGTCAATGAAGATAGATAATCAGTTTTACACATTTACAACAGGGCTCAGTATTGCCATGCTCATGTTGGTGTTCAACTGGCTGGAAGACAAGGCTGCCAGGATGACCTACTGGAGAGGACAAAGTGAGACAAAGCAGGATGGGGTGTGTTTGTCATTAGTGGTCATGTCAGAACATATCAAAGGATCTTACATACTATATACACCATTCCATACTGGTTACATTTTCAGAAATAGTTTATTATGGTCAGAACATAAAGACATACTACTGATAATAAAGAATGTTCCTAATTAATACATCTCTGAATTTTAGCTGGCAACCAGTGCATTATTTCCAAAATAGTTTCTGACAACATCAGTTCACAATGTAAATGGTACAGCAGAGTAAATGTTAACAATTTCCTACTTTGTATTGCAGCAAAAATCCAGCAGAGGCCCCTCAAGACTGCTCTCTCTGTATAAGGAATTCATCATCACTCTGATGCGTCTATGGCGAGCTAATGATGTGGAGCAGTTGTCAGATTTATTTGGTGTTTCAAATTCCCACATAAGTAGAATTTTCAACACATGGATCAATCTGATGTGCAAAGAATTATGTTTTCTTATCAAGTGGCCTTCCACAAGACAGGTGAAACACAATCTTCCTAAATGTTTTAAATATTTTCCAAATACCAAAGCAGTTATTGATTGTACAGAATTTCTACTTCAAAAACCAAGCATTCCTTCCAGCCAGAGAGTAACATGGTCATCTTATAAACATAGAAATACCTTAAAGTGTTTGGTTGCTTGCTCTCCTAAAGGTTCATTTACTTTTGTTTCAAAATTATGGTCAGGCAGCATTTCAGATAGGAAGATAGTTCAGCAGTCTGGTTTCTTAGATTTACTCTCTGAACATGATGACATCATGGCTGATAGAGGCTTTTTAATAAGAGATCTGTTAGCCTTTAAGAAGGCAACTCTCAACATACCACCATTTTCTCATGGGAGACAACTCAGTTCAGTAGCAGTTACCAAAACTAGGAGAATAGCAAGTGCTAGAATACATGTTGAGAGAGCTATTGGTAGGCTGAAAGAATATAAACTATTACAGGGTGTTATTCCTTTGAAAATGAAAGGTTCTCTTTGTCAGTGTGTGAATGTGGCAGCTTCACTGTGTAACTTGGACAATGTTCATGCTAAGTAGACTTTGGGTTCATTCAAAAGAAATACATGTACCTCATACAGTAAACAGGAAGTTTCAGTCAGAGCTGACAAAAGTCTTCATCTATTTTACTTGTTTAAAGTCTGCAGCAATGAAGGAAGCAATTGTTTTACATAAATAGATTTGATTTTTCTGATCATAGACTTAAAGAATTGTTCATGAAAAGGTACATTAATAACATGTATACCTTTCCTTGTGTAAATGACCAGATCACAGGACTGAAATCCATATATGCCTAATTGGCCTTGAATTTGATAATAATAATCACTGTCATCTTTAAGGTGCCAATTACCATCTTTCAGGTAACACCCCCTATTTTGTGCAGGACTTTTAGGATCACAGTCTCGCAAAGCCCATGGACATTTAATTTCTAACAGTTTGTCTTGATGATTTTCTTTGCATTGACATTCAACTGTACCATCCACTGAAGTACCAAGGAAAGGATTTTCCTTATCAATCAATAAACCTTTTATTTTCACAGATAATTTTGTATGTCTCCTTCTTTCAATCTGTGTGTACATTTCTTTGGCCTTGCTTTCCCTTTTCTTACCCCACACAATAGCAGATGGTACATTGCTAATGTCAGTGCTAAGACTGTCATGGAGCAAACATTTCACTAACTTTGAGCAGTCAATGTTTTTGTTCTTTTCAAAAGCATCTGCCCTGGTGCAAACACGTTTAAAATTTGAACTAGTCACCATGCCTTTTCTCATAACTGACCATGTAGGATTCTCACTCTGCCCTGTTGTTTCATGTTCAATGTAACTAATGTCATCAGGACAATATTTCAGTCTATCAATAATGTCCTCAGAAATGTCAGAACAAGGAGGCAATTTCACTGATTTCACCTTTTCCAAAAACTTTTATATGAATACTTAACATTTTCATGTTTAAGCTACATATCACATGTTGCAAACTGAAATAGAAATATTTCAGTCATTCTAACCTGATGCAGTGAGGCTGCAAAATTGGCCACCTGTTCAAGTGATGGATTTGATCTGTCACTTATTGGTCGAGGATCAAAAGTATCCTGGCCATAGTCACTACTTGTGTCAGCAAGCGTTTGTCCATAACTGCAACACAGTACAGATTGGTTATACATATAGCAACATTAAATATATTTCCATTTATTTCCTGTTGTTTGTCATTTATTTAAAACCAGATTATGTTATATATTATTGACCACTTACAGACTAATGTATTGAAAATCCCCATATATCCTCGTTTTTCTTTTTGTACCTGATTTTCTTGACTTTTAGGTGAGCCAGTGGCACAGGCTCATCATGAGGTCTTGGTCTTTTGGTCCAAAGGGAAGGGCCATCAGTGATGCTCTTTTTCTCAAAAGCTTCAATATCAAAAAGTGTTGCTGCTATATGTCTGCAGGCTCCATCAGAACTGAAATATGTGAAAAGAATATTCATAAAGGGTTTTATTTTTCAGGATAACGGTTACTTCAACAAATATTGAATATGTAATCTTCATGAGCAACATCAATAACTACTTTCACAGTATTCTGACTACGTATACAGAAATATTAGGAACTTACAAATATTGGCTATGATCCACTGAAACAAGGATGTAAATGCTCATTGTTTCCAAGAGTTTGGGACTGGTTGTTTCTTTGCAAATTTAAGACAGTTGGGAAATTTGGCTTTAATGGTATTTAAGCTTGTTTAAGTTTTATGCTATGTAGTCAAAAACAGCCAATCCATTTAATTTTAAGGATCATTATGAGATTTAGACCTTCCCAGTGTTAGATCACTTACCCTCCTGGGCACTGACAGTAAGCTATCTTAATGTCAACATTCATTTTGTCCACAGCAATCCATAGGTTGTAGAACTCGGACTTTAAGTAGGTCTTGTCCCGTTGTGTTGGCTTCACAGATGCTTTAAAAATTCCGACGGTGTCAGTAGCATCAACATACTCTACACTGTTGACATGCCCATCAGCATACAAGCGATAGTCTTGAAAAGATTTGTAAGCACGGAGCTTCCTTCTGTCGTAATCGGGCCTGAACGACACCAAGTAATTAAATACGTCATATGTTCCAATTTCCGGGGATTGTGACAAATTGTTAGAGTAGCCGGGTATAAGGAAGGGATCAGAATTAATGTTCAGGTGTGATAATGTTTGGGATGCGCAGTTTACATCGGAAACATCATGCAAGACGGGCAAATTCAAGTTGGCAACACACTCGCACAAAGTGATCAATTCGCGACGAATGTAGCCTGTAAATGTCACACCACGATCTTTCAAATACATGTTCAACTGTGGTACAGTCTTTGACGAGAACATACTTGATATTTTCTTCAAATAATGATAGCAGGCCAAAGGTAAACAATATCGTCTGTCGACAAAACAAACGGAACGTCAACCTGACAGCTGTTGTTTACGTGTTGTCATGCCCGCGGTCACGTGTCACAGAGGGCAGATAACTCTAAACGGCAAAACTGGAAAATGGCTCATTGGGAAGATATTGTTCTTCATCCAATGACAAGAAACTGCACCACCATCCTTGGATCCATCTGTAAATGCAGTCAAACAGAGATACAGCATCATCATCTTGCCCTGAACAGTACTAACAGCAGATGGCAGAGGCACCAAGCAAGGCTGCAGGCACTGAAGTTACAAGCAGGAAGTAGCTGCCGTATCTGCAGCATTGTGTCTTCCATATCTATGTCTTCCATGTAATCAAATTGTGATTTCAGGTGTCACAAGAACTGATAAGACAAATCTAATCGATTATTTCCCACTTACTTAGAAGAGTCTCTACACCAGCTGCAGAATTTTGCCTATGTACACAACTAAAGCCGGTGGGAAAGCTTGAAAAATAATTCTCTTTCCGTGTTTAAGTGGTTGGACAGAGAATAAAGTTACGTAATGTCTTAGACAATAATTGTTTAAATCATCTATACAGAAACAGACCAATGTTTGCGGACACTGATGCCCAGGCCATGATGACAAAAAACCTGTGACAGTCATTGTGGTCACACAATCAACATAAACACTTGGGCTTACTTTAAGCTGTAGATTCTTACATCTTGAATCTTTGTGCAAACAGGTAACATAGCCATATACAGTTTTTCATGGTTCATCATCATTTTACATGGAACTTAAGCCATGATGTCAGAAGAAAAGCCCATGTCAGTGAGTCTTGGAACAAAATCGTGTATGACTTACTGGACTTTATACTATCAACAACAACAGTACACTAAAATAGACACCACTCTCACTTGTCAAAACAGCAGCATGAGTACAAAAATCAAGGTTTGTCAGAACATTAATGAATTTTTTCAAGACTCTGTCAAAACACTTTTGCAAAATGTCATCTGAGAAGGGAAAGCATTGATCCAGTTTTGATTGTAGAATCTATTTGAATAGATCTGTGTCCCTCAAGGGCAACCATAATTATCCAATCAAACACACAACACATTAATCTTGACATCTATGACATAACAAGTTCACCTAACACATTACCCATGGCAAATCATTCCAACACAATTCATCAGAAATGTCATATATTCTCCCCTAACAACCCTGTGAATTAGAGCTGTTAAATAACTGTCAGGCCTTAGTATCATGTGCCATAAGATATACTGTCTACATGCGTCAGATACAACATTGGTTATATTTGGGATTACTCTTTCTGAGCAAAGTACTGACTCTAGTTCTTCTTGGGTTGAGTCCCACCTGGGATTCGAACCCACACCCTCAGGCACCTATTCGCCAGCACACAAAGTCAGCTGCCTAACCTGCTCAGCCACTACGACTTAAAAAAAACCTGGAAGCCAGATAAATACTCGTCTTGACTGCAGACTTTGTGTATTCCTCTGATATATGTAGATTGCCAATTGCTCCCACGGCTGAAAGCTATGATTACACAGTGCCATTTAGAAAGAGGTCAAATGTAACATGTTTTATTTGGGATTACACTTTTTTGGTAAAGTACAGATTCTAGTTCTTTGAGTGCTGGTGAGTAGGTGCAGACACTGAGGGAGTGGGTTCGAATCCTGTAAAGGACTCAAACTAAAAGGGACACACGAGCAGACAATCCTGACAACCAGACACACAAGCAGACAATGCAAACACAGACACACAAGCAACCAATGCAGTCAAATTCTGAGACACACAAGCAGACAAGCAGTAAAATATATGTACATTAGTAACAATGTGCGATCCCAAACATTTGACCAATTTCTAGATGGCATTGTGTAATAATGGTCAGATACAACCAAGAAATATGAAACGTTTTCTATCATTCGCATTCTATTCCACAGACTATACAAAAGAACTTGTCACACATGGATACAGAAAAGTAGGTATCTAACCCCACCCTTTCAGCCTATTTTCAGTTTGGCCCACAACAATATAGCATTGCTTGGTTCACATTAACTCCTACAGCTGTGACACTGGGCGTCCACAGCACATGTTATGTCAACACAGCTAACACTGTTGTGTCCTCGATATGACCAGCATTGACCGTTCAGTGACCCCTCCAGCCACATACCAGAGTAAGGTGCCACTGTAAGTAATGAGTAGATAAATGAGTTCTCACAGGTGGGGTGGAAGAACACAGACAATCTGGGCTAATCATACTGCACTCCCATTAGGTACAATTTTAGGTACATTAGTCACTGAAGCACTCCTTGTATTGTCATGTGAGAAGTTTGAACATCAAACTGAAATATCCAAATTTAGAATAGATGGATAGATGGATGCGCAGTATTTGAACCAGGCAATCTGGGCTAATCACATTGCACTCATATTATGCACAATGTTAGGCACAGTACGTACTGAAGTGCTCCTTGTATTGCCGTGTGACAAGTTTGAACATCAAACTGAAATTTCCAAATTTAGAATGGATGGATGGATGGATGGATGGATGGATGGATGGGCAGTATTTGAACCAGGCAATCTGGGCTAATCACACTGCACTCCCATTAGGTACAATGTTGTGTGAGAAGTTTGAAAATCAGAACTGAAATTTCCAAATTTTGAATGGATGGATGAATGACTGACCAACCCACCGACCAAACGAATGAATGAAGAGATGAATGGGTGGATGATTCAGGGACAAATGCAGCTGTTTGAAAAAGGGGTGGTGATGGGGGTGGGGGTGGGGGTGGGGTTGGGGATGGGGGAGCACACAACTGAGAAAAGAAGGGGTACACACTTCATTTTCAACTAAGTTTCAATGGTCATTTAAAAACTTTTCAGGACAAAAGCGGGTATGCACTACTCACCACCCCAGATAAAAAATATGTGAATGAATAGATGCATTTCAAATTTTAAAATGGATTAGCAGTATTTCAACCAATGCCAAATCTGAGTAAACGTCAAGTGGAATGAAACATGATTACAGAACAGGTGTTTTTTCAGCCCGAGCTAATGGAATTATGCTGGTGGTTACATTGACGGAAACTCACATGAGTTGAAATAACACAGGAGAACAGACATGGCCAGTGTGCGTGGTCATCTGGACAGGGCAACGAGTCAGACAAGTGCAACATGCTAAAATATTCAGAGAAAAGCGCAGCAGAAGACATATAAATGGATTTCATACACTACAGCCTTGTCTATCTCAGCCTTGTCTATCTCACAGTCACTGAAGCGTTTTCTACAAAATCTCTAAATGTAACAAGTGGATTTCTCCAACAAAGCAAAGAATGGACATGTGCATCAATTATCACTTTCATTCAAGCAGGCATAAGTTCGAAAGGCACACACGTTTCTATAAAAGGGACATGTTCCTTGGTGAAAGTACAGGAATATACATTCAGTCATACATTGTCTTTTTTTTATGAAAGGTAATTTCTGGTCAGTGTGGTTTACACGCTAAATCATGCATACTCCATTTGAAGAAAATCACGTCAATATTCTCTGAAGTGTTGTTTCAAATATCATGCTGAATAGCTTATGACTATAGCACTTGCATCCCAGACAGTTTTGTTAGTTCTGAACCTATTTTGTAACTTATTCAGCATACTGACTGAACATCTGTTCAAAATCACATTGTATTGTGACTGATGATCACTGTCCCAAACTCTGTCTTGTTGCAATGAAAAAAATACTCCATTTTTTTAAACATTTCTGTCTTACTATAACCTTGAAGAGAGCATTTTTATGAAAATGACAAAATAAAAGCACTATGAAACATGAAACAGAATCATATGACATGCTCTTTTTCACCCTGACAAAATGATAAGTTGCATGCATTCATACAACTTACTATATCCTCATTGTTCAAAACATAAACTTCAAATTTCAAAAACAAGTTTTTCATTGAAACGATCCCTTCAGAGTAAGGTCAGTGAGAGGAGAAAATATGCATACAAAGTAAAACAAAGTGAGAAATATTGTTTGGACTGCCAACAGCAACTGTTACATCCCTTAAGATGGGCTGTCTGTATGACATGTTGCCCACAGGGACAGGCTAATTGGTCATGTCCAAGATAACATGCCTCCAAGCTGCCTAGGCTCCACACAGTGTGCTTCCTGACACTCCTTTACCAGTCTTTCAGGAACAGTCGACACTGTAGATGTAGAAGTGAAGCCTAATCTTATCATCAGTACTTGGCAGTTATTCACAAACCCATGCTTTAATTAACAGTCAGAATCATACAGTATAAGCTTCTTTAGCTGAGGATTTCTCCCCGTTATGGAATGGGTTGGCAACTTTTATTGGATAGTGGATATTGGATTTATTGGCATCAAATTATGAAAAATAAGCAGTGTGGAGGGGAGCAGGATTTTGGTGGAATAGAGTTGAGTCTGGGGGAAGCAGAGAGGTTTTGGGAGAAAGGAAAACCATCAAATTAAGAATAAATAATACAATGATCAAAACTATGGGCCTCAGATAGTGTGCATAAATTTACCTAATCTAATTCATGCCAAGGCATATATACTCACTGTCAAAAGAGACGTGAAATTCATTAATATCTGTGATGTAAATCCACAGTGCTGAATAGGTTTCTGATATGTAATATGATTCCATCAATTCTGTTTTCCGTGGCAAAAGAAAAATGTTTACCACAGAAGAAGCATACATGATGTCTCACATCACATCACTAAAATGGTTTTCCTTTTGCCTGTGTCAAGTCATGAAGTTAAAACTGCATTCTTTGTTCTTATGAATGACTACTGCTTAACGTCTTCATTCGTGCCATGTTTAAGTGTTAATGAAGAGCAATCAGGAGTACTGAAATACTTGTAGGTTGGAGCATCCAACGCGATGTCAGGCATTAAGGAACTATCAGTCCACCATCTACAAACTGCTTGACCCCAATCAGCAGACAAACACCATCAATGACCATCCTCATAGCGGACGTCCACGCATAACGTCATACTGGCAAGATTGCTACACTGTGACCTCTAAATTGTGAAATCACTTCATACTAGCTACCACAACCGTCTGTAACACCACAGGAAGACACAACAGACCTATCAACCAAAATACTGCACATGGTAGTCTGACACAGGCTGGTTGACGTAACTGTCAACCAGCTGTTGGTTCACGTTTGATGCCACGGATGTGCTCGACTGAAATGGGCTGCAGTTCATCGCAACTGGCACAATGAACAGTGGCAGAATATCCTCTCCTCAGATGAAAGTCTAGTGGGTCTATTTTTACACCGCACTCAGCAATATCCCAGCTATATGGCGGTCAGATGAAAGTCTAGTGGGTCTATTTTTACGCCGCACTCAGCAATATCCCAGCTATATGGCGGTCAGATGAAAGTCTAGTGGGTCTATTTTTACGCCGCACTCAGCAATATCAGACCAGATGAAAGTCACTTTTGCATCAATACCACAGACAGCAGAGAGAATGATGGTGTTGTCAAGGTGAAAGATTCTCAAAACCCTGTTTTTTGAAGACAGATCGTTGGGGAGGGCCTCCCTTCATGTCTCGGGTGCCATAAGCAGGGAATGTCATGATCAACATGTAATTTTTCAGAACAATTGGCAAGGTCATGTTACTGCTCAGTGCCACATCAACAAAGTGTTGAGACCAGTTTTTGTGCAAAGACATCATCTTGTTTTTCTGCAAGATAACGTCAGAGCAAACACAGCAAGATGACACAGACATTCCTTGAGAACAACAACATCAAGACCATGGACTGACCAGCTTTAAGCCCAGATTTGAATTCCATTGAACACATCTGAGATGAGATGAAAACACAATTTCACCAACAGTGAGTACGTCCAATTAAACTGCAACAACTGCAACGAAATGTTGTTGACGCTTAAAACAACATTCTGGGAAGGTTCATTTGATGTCACTTCAACAGCAGGTCACACCCTTTATTGATGTTAACGTTTGTTTCCCTTTTAAGGACAATACAAGAAGACATACGTTATGTGGTTTCCATACTGACTTGATTTTCATGTCATGTGAAGAATAATCACATTAAGCGCTTTCTTTAAAGTTATCTTTGTCTCTTGTGTAAGTAAAGTTAGAAGAAAAAATGACATGTTTACACTCATTGTCAATATCATCATTTCACACTATTCACATTTCTTTTGGTGGTGAGTATAGTTAATACCTGAGTTCAATTACACATAACACAAACACAGACTGAAGCAAACTCACTCTCAAAAGACCCTTATCAACAGAACTTTTTGTTTCTGTCACCTGGCCAAACAATCTGAGTGAGTGTGTGTGTGCGCGTGTGCACATGTGCGCGTGTGCTGTGATTTAATGCTACTTTCATCAGTACTGAATTCATATCACGATGCAGAAAGTAAACCTCCAGTGGTGCAGGTGTCAGACAATTATTTCTATGATGAAGTCCACATGTGCTGCTATAGCAAACCATCTGATAAGACAACAGCATTGAACAGACATCCATATTCACAAATACAGAAACCATTTCAAGCACAACTGTTAGTTCTACGGAGAGAATGAGTGAGTGAGTTTAGTTTTTCACTGCACTCAGCAGTACTTCAACTATACGCAGCGGTGATTTGTAACTAATCAAATCAGGACCAGCCAGCTGAGTGATCAACAGCATCAGCATCGATCTTTGCTACTGGGAACCAATGACATGTGTCAACAGCATCAGCAAGTGTGACCTCCCGATCCTGTAGGTCTCCTCTTTCAACAAGCATGGCTACAGAAGATCACTTCTAACCTGAACCTTCACTGTTTGGGCATGATGACCGTTCTACAAACAAACCCATGTTGATAAAATCCTCCTCCAATTGATAAGCAGTTGAACAAAACAAGCATTAACTTCAACATGTAAACCTGCTTCTGACATTTAAAAGGCATGTTTTTCATGACTCTACATTGATCCATACACACCAACAAGTTAACAAAGCAAGGTTCATCCCATAACACAACTCCCCGAAGCATCATCACATCAGAAATGATATAATCCAAGAAAACAACATGGCCACAATTCTTACATAAACAAATGATACAAGCTCTCCATGAGGACCTATCATATAGCGTCTAGTCTGCAGACTGTATACATTTCACAAACCAGTCCTCCCAATAAGTCTCAGATGTGATACAGAACACCTCCAGATCTCAATGCCTCCCTTGATAGTCAAGTCATCACGGCCAGATACTACAATTGCAGTGGTAGTGATTCCCTAATTGAGATCTTACAAAGTCATCCCTTGAGAGATGTCTAGTCGTCTTCAACAGAGTGGAATTGGTGATTTCAATCATCTACACAGGCTCCGCTGACTTCAGACAGACCAAGCAATAGATGGAGAATATCCGAAATGTCCACAAATATTTTTTGTTTGTAGAAAATATTGGAACACAGCAATGCTATTAAACCAAACTGCACAAGTCTGTTAGCTTATAATAATCTAAATACAATCAGATAATATGATCCAGTAGACACATCCGGCTTCTAATGAGTCTCATAGTCCCTGAACCTCATTATTTTCAATCTACCTTGCCACACTGTCAATGCTAAAACGCCAGATGGAGAAAGTCTTCGTTTCCTCAATCTACCTTCTTACTGAGTCACCTGACCATTTACAAGGAGTTTGTTTGTTTCTATCAATACAAATACAGTCAAACCCCGTTTACTCTGACTCCACATATCCGGAAACCCCCTCTTCCATGATTTTTATGTGAAACGAACCTTACGTTCAGTAATTGTACTCGCTTAACCGGACCCCATGCTTCCTGACCCAGATGGCGAATTTTCAAACTAAGCACATAGATTTCCATTGAAAAGTGATCCAGTTATCCGGATGGAGAGATCTCTGCAATGTGCATGTGTATATGCCCTGTCACGTTTACCGCACAACTGTGTGATTTCATTCTCAGTCTATCGGAAGGCTTTTGATGTGAATTGATTCATTAGCCATCAAAACACTAGGGATGCGTTGTTCATTAGGATTTGGCGGGTGTGAGAACATCTCATCAGTAACGAAAACACGTGTTAAGTAGGATTAAGGTAAACTACACGGTAATTGTACTGTATATAACACTTACAAATCGAACCCTACTATCTGTCCCAATGCAAGTTAAAAATTACTAAGCCTGCCACATGATCTAAGTCACGTGATCCTGTCCGGAAGTTTACTTTCTGCAGACAGCATAACTCTGAAACAATTCCATATGTTTTTAGGGCATTTAAAATTAAAAAAAGAATTTCCAATTGGCAAAATAGAGACTTTCTGTCATCGATTTTTTTCATCTAACATACCACCTGAAGCTCCACATGCTACATGATTACGTCCGAGACAACCTGACAAATGGTAACCTGCGCTCCACCTTCCATGTATTATCAGTACACTTATATGTTATGATGATTTACTGTTATTACTATTGACTGTTGATTTATTGATTTGCGTACATGGAAGTTTTTTGCTTTCACTAAATTTTCACAATTTGCTTGTTTGATCCAGTTAACTGGATTAGGATTTTCACTATCTGGACGATTTTCAAATGAAACCAAAACATCCAGATAAACGGGGTTCGACTGTATATTCACAGATTAAGAATCAGTCTATGGGGTCCATTGCACAAGAGAGTGAGTTATCTAAATAGGCTGCACACACAGTGTACCCATCTGGATCATCAAACCTTCTCCTTTGGTGTGATGAGAGAATACTGCAACAACTGGGCAAACCTATTGCCCTGCATCATAGAATAATAAACTGTTTTTTCATAATAATAGTATCATTAACTGTATGTTTTCTTAATAATAGCTTAATTCATTTAAATTTTAGTATCTTAGAACCATATATGCATACAGAATTAATGTCTCATACCATAACCTCCAAATACCCAGTTTTTGCACATGTTTATAACATGCATATTTTATGTATTTCCTTGTCATGCAATGATATTAAAACTAATGACGTCAAGTAACAATGTGGTCCATGTCATCATATTTTATATAACACTGCACTGTTATAACCATCACACTGGAGTTAACTATTCCCCATCTGTTTCCAGGTTACCTTGTATCTTTGACCACTCACCTTTACTGTACAATTCTCGCAGTTTGCAGTTTGAGTTTGTGACAGATGGCCTGAATCCATGTCATCATATTTTATATAACACTGCACTGTTATAACCATCACACTGGAGTTAACTATTCCCCATCTGTTTCCAGGTTACCTTGTATCTTTGACCACTCACCTTTACCGTACAATTCTTGGTTGCAGTTTGAGTATGTGACAGATGGCCTGAATCCATGTCATCATATTTTATATAACACTGCACTGTTATAACCATCACACTGGAGTTAACTATTCCCCATCTGTTTCCAGGTTACCTTGTATCTTTGACCACTCACCTTTACTGTACAATTCTCGGTTGCAGTTTGAGTTTGTGACAGATGGCCTGAATCCATGTCATCATATTTTAAATAACACTGCACTGTTATAACCATCACACTGGAGTTAACTATTCCCCATCTGTTTCCAGGTTACCTTGTATCTTTGACCACTCACCTTTACTGTACAATTCTCGGTTGCAGTTTGAGTTTGTGACAGATGGCCTGAATCCATGTCATCATATTTTATATAACACTGCACTGTTATAACCATCACACTGGAGTTAACTATTCCCCATCTGTTTCCAGGTTACCTTGTATCTTTGACCACTCACCTTTACTGTACAATTCTCGGTTGCAGTTTGAGTTTGTGACAGATGGCCTGAATCCATGTCATCATATTTTAAATAACACTGCACTGTTATAACCATCACACTGGAGTTAACTATTCCCCATCTGTTTCCAGGTTACCTTGTATCTTTGACCACTCACCTTTACTGTACAATTCTCGCAGTTTGAGTATGTGACAGATGGCCTGAATCCATGTCATCATATTTTATATAACACTGCACTGTTATAACCATCACACTGGAGTTAACTATTCCCCATCTGTTTCCAGGTTACCTTGTATCTTTGACCACTCACCTTTACTGTACAATTCTCGCAGTTTGAGTATGTGACAGATGGCCTGAATCCATGTCATCATATTTTATATAACACTGCACTGTTATAACCATCACACTGGAGTTAACTATTCCCCATCTGTTTCCAGGTTACCTTGTATCTTTGACCACTCACCTTTACTGTACAATTCTCGCAGTTTGAGTATGTGACAGATGGCCTGAATCCATGTCATCATATTTTATATAACACTGCACTGTTATAACCATCACACTGGAGTTAACTATTCCCCATCTGTTTCCAGGTTACCTTGTATCTTTGACCACTCACCTTTACCGTACAATTCTTGGTTGCAGTTTGAGTATGTGACAGATGGCCTGAATCCATGTCATCATATTTTATATAACACTGCACTGTTATAACCATCACACTGGAGTTAACTATTCCCCATCTGTTTCCAGGTTACCTTGTATCTTTGACCACTCACCTTTACTGTACAATTCTTGGTTGCAGTTTGAGTATGTGACAGATGGCCTGAATCCATGTCATCATATTTTATATAACACTGCACTGTTATAACCATCACACTGGAGTTAACTATTCCCCATCTGTTTCCAGGTTACCTTGTATCTTTGACCACTCACCTTTACCGTACAATTCTTGGTTGCAGTTTGAGTATGTGACAGATGGCCTGAATCCATGTCATCATATTTTAAATAACACTGCACTGTTATAACCATCACACTGGAGTTAATTATTCCCCATCTGTTTCCAGGTTACCTTGTATCTTTGACCACTCACCTTTACCGTACAATTCTTGGTTGCAGTTTGAGTATGTGACAGATGGCCTGAATCCATGTCATCATATTTTAAATAACACTGCACTGTTATAACCATCACACTGGAGTTAACTTATAATTCCCCATCTGTTTCCAGGTTACCTTGTATCTTTGACCACTCACCTTTACTGTACAATTCTCGGTTGCAGTTTGAGTTTGTGACAGATGGCCTGAATCCATGTCATCATATTTTAAATAACACTGCACTGTTATAACCATCACACTGGAGTTAACTATTCCCCATCTGTTTCCAGGTTACCTTGTATCTTTGACCACTCACCTTTACTGTACAATTCTCGCAGTTTGAGTATGTGACAGATGGCCTGAATCCATGTCATCATATTTTATATAACACTGCACTGTTATAACCATCACACTGGAGTTAACTATTCCCCATCTGTTTCCAGGTTACCTTGTATCTTTGACCACTCACCTTTACTGTACAATTCTCGCAGTTTGAGTATGTGACAGATGGCCTGAATCCATGTCATCATATTTTATATAACACTGCACTGTTATAACCATCACACTGGAGTTAACTATTCCCCATCTGTTTCCAGGTTACCTTGTATCTTTGACCACTCACCTTTACTGTACAATTCTCGCAGTTTGAGTATGTGACAGATGGCCTGAATCCATGTCATCATATTTTATATAACACTGCACTGTTATAACCATCACACTGGAGTTAACTATTCCCCATCTGTTTCCAGGTTACCTTGTATCTTTGACCACTCACCTTTACCGTACAATTCTTGGTTGCAGTTTGAGTATGTGACAGATGGCCTGAATCCATGTCATCATATTTTATATAACACTGCACTGTTATAACCATCACACTGGAGTTAACTATTCCCCATCTGTTTCCAGGTTACCTTGTATCTTTGACCACTCACCTTTACTGTACAATTCTTGGTTGCAGTTTGAGTATGTGACAGATGGCCTGAATCCATGTCATCATATTTTATATAACACTGCACTGTTATAACCATCACACTGGAGTTAACTATTCCCCATCTGTTTCCAGGTTACCTTGTATCTTTGACCACTCACCTTTACCGTACAATTCTTGGTTGCAGTTTGAGTATGTGACAGATGGCCTGAATCCATGTCATCATATTTTAAATAACACTGCACTGTTATAACCATCACACTGGAGTTAACTATTCCCCATCTGTTTCCAGGTTACCTTGTATCTTTGACCACTCACCTTTACCGTACAATTCTTGGTTGCAGTTTGAGTTTGTGACAGATGGCCTGAATCCATGTCATCATATTTTATATAACACTGCACTGTTATAACCATCACACTGGAGTTAACTATTCCCCATCTGTTTCCAGGTTACCTTGTATCTTTGACCACTCACCTTTACCGTACAATTCTTGGTTGCAGTTTGAGTTTGTGACAGATGGCCTGAATCCATGTCATCATATTTTATATAACACTGCACTGTTATAACCATCACACTGGAGTTAACTATTCCCCATCTGTTTCCAGGTTACCTTGTATCTTTGACCACTCACCTTTACCGTACAATTCTTGGTTGCAGTTTGAGTTTGTGACAGATGGCCTGAATCCATGTCATCATATTTTATATAACACTGCACTGTTATAACCATCACACTGGAGTTAACTATTCCCCATCTGTTTCCAGGTTACCTTGTATCTTTGACCACTCACCTTTACCGTACAATTCTTGGTTGCAGTTTGAGTATGTGACAGATGGCCTGAATCCATGTCATCATATTTTAAATAACACTGCACTGTTATAACCATCACACTGGAGTTAATTATTCCCCATCTGTTTCCAGGTTACCTTGTATCTTTGACCACTCACCTTTACTGTACAATTCTCGGTTGCAGTTTGAGTTTGTGACAGATGGCCTGAATCCATGTCATCATATTTTAAATAACACTGCACTGTTATAACCATCACACTGGAGTTAACTATTCCCCATCTGTTTCCAGGTTACCTTGTATCTTTGACCACTCACCTTTACTGTACAATTCTCGCAGTTTGAGTATGTGACAGATGGCCTGAATCCATGTCATCATATTTTATATAACACTGCACTGTTATAACCATCACACTGGAGTTAACTATTCCCCATCTGTTTCCAGGTTACCTTGTATCTTTGACCACTCACCTTTACTGTACAATTCTCGCAGTTTGAGTATGTGACAGATGGCCTGAATCCATGTCATCATATTTTATATAACACTGCACTGTTATAACCATCACACTGGAGTTAACTATTCCCCATCTGTTTCCAGGTTACCTTGTATCTTTGACCACTCACCTTTACTGTACAATTCTCGCAGTTTGAGTATGTGACAGATGGCCTGAATCCATGTCATCATATTTTATATAACACTGCACTGTTATAACCATCACACTGGAGTTAACTATTCCCCATCTGTTTCCAGGTTACCTTGTATCTTTGACCACTCACCTTTACCGTACAATTCTTGGTTGCAGTTTGAGTATGTGACAGATGGCCTGAATCCATGTCATCATATTTTATATAACACTGCACTGTTATAACCATCACACTGGAGTTAACTATTCCCCATCTGTTTCCAGGTTACCTTGTATCTTTGACCACTCACCTTTACTGTACAATTCTTGGTTGCAGTTTGAGTATGTGACAGATGGCCTGAATCCATGTCATCATATTTTATATAACACTGCACTGTTATAACCATCACACTGGAGTTAACTATTCCCCATCTGTTTCCAGGTTACCTTGTATCTTTGACCACTCACCTTTACCGTACAATTCTTGGTTGCAGTTTGAGTATGTGACAGATGGCCTGAATCCATGTCATCATATTTTAAATAACACTGCACTGTTATAACCATCACACTGGAGTTAATTATTCCCCATCTGTTTCCAGGTTACCTTGTATCTTTGACCACTCACCTTTACCGTACAATTCTTGGTTGCAGTTTGAGTATGTGACAGATGGCCTGAATCCATGTCATCATATTTTAAATAACACTGCACTGTTATAACCATCACACTGGAGTTAACTATTCCCCATCTGTTTCCAGGTTACCTTGTATCTTTGACCACTCACCTTTACCGTACAATTCTTGGTTGCAGTTTGAGTTTGTGACAGATGGCCTGAATCCATGTCATCATATTTTATATAACACTGCACTGTTATAACCATCACACTGGAGTTAACTATTCCCCATCTGTTTCCAGGTTACCTTGTATCTTTGACCACTCACCTTTACCGTACAATTCTTGGTTGCAGTTTGAGTTTGTGACAGATGGCCTGAATCCATGTCATCATATTTTATATAACACTGCACTGTTATAACCATCACACTGGAGTTAACTATTCCCCATCTGTTTCCAGGTTACCTTGTATCTTTGACCACTCACCTTTACCGTACAATTCTTGGTTGCAGTTTGAGTTTGTGACAGATGGCCTGAATCCATGTCATCATATTTTATATAACACTGCACTGTTATAACCATCACACTGGAGTTAACTATTCCCCATCTGTTTCCAGGTTACCTTGTATCTTTGACCACTCACCTTTACCGTACAATTCTTGGTTGCAGTTTGAGTATGTGACAGATGGCCTGAATCCATGTCATCATATTTTAAATAACACTGCACTGTTATAACCATCACACTGGAGTTAATTATTCCCCATCTGTTTCCAGGTTACCTTGTATCTTTGACCACTCACCTTTACCGTACAATTCTTGGTTGCAGTTTGAGTATGTGACAGATGGCCTGAATCCATGTCATCATATTTTAAATAACACTGCACTGTTATAACCATCACACTGGAGTTAACTATTCCCCATCTGTTTCCAGGTTACCTTGTATCTTTGACCACTCACCTTTACCGTACAATTCTTGGTTGCAGTTTGAGTATGTGACAGATGGCCTGAATCCATGTCATCATATTTTAAATAACACTGCACTGTTATAACCATCACACTGGAGTTAACTATTCCCCATCTGTTTCCAGGTTACCTTGTATCTTTGACCACTCACCTTTACCGTACAATTCTTGGTTGCAGTTTGAGTATGTGACAGATGGCCTGAATCCATGTCATCATATTTTAAATAACACTGCACTGTTATAACCATCACACTGGAGTTAATTATTCCCCATCTGTTTCCAGGTTACCTTGTATCTTTGACCACTCACCTTTACCGTACAATTCTTGGTTGCAGTTTGAGTATGTGACAGATGGCCTGAATCCATGTCATCATATTTTAAATAACACTGCACTGTTATAACCATCACACTGGAGTTAACTATTCCCCATCTGTTTCCAGGTTACCTTGTATCTTTGACCACTCACCTTTACCGTACAATTCTTGGTTGCAGTTTGAGTATGTGACAGATGGCCTGAATCCATGTCATCATATTTTAAATAACACTGCACTGTTATAACCATCACACTGGAGTTAATTATTCCCCATCTGTTTCCAGGTTACCTTGTATCTTTGACCACTCACCTTTACCGTACAATTCTTGGTTGCAGTTTGAGTATGTGACAGATGGCCTGAATCCATGTCATCATATTTTAAATAACACTGCACTGTTATAACCATCACACTGGAGTTAACTATTCCCCATCTGTTTCCAGGTTACCTTGTATCTTTGACCACTCACCTTTACTGTACAATTCTCGCAGTTTGCAGTTTGAGTTTGTGACAGATGGCCTGAATCCATGTCGCTCAAGGACCCCTTATACTGGAGATTTTAGGTTGTACAGTAAACACACCAACATACTAGTAGACATTCTAAACGTATTTTAGCCAGTGTAAATGAGTCTAGTAAGTCTGAAAGATCACTGGCAATTAAACTGACTCTTCATCTAACTTACTTCAGTACATATATTGCTCAGATAGTTACAGTCACCAGTGTCACAACGTATCAAGACTCAAGATGGTGCCATACGCTGGAGAACTATCCTGCCAAGCATCTAATAAAACAAAGAAACATCTCTTTCTTGCGTCTGTGGATGCAGTGGTGAGGATTTTTTCAGAATTGCTTTATTACTATTTAAATTACAGTCATCCCTCGCCATAACGCGGGTCTTGGGGTCCACGGATGACCCCCCGCGTTATTAGACATCCACGTTATAGTACCTATTACAGAATGTGGAACAAAGAGCAAGTAAGATTGCTGTTATTCATCTAAGCCGGAAATAGCGATCAGCTGTGCACCAATGTTTTGGTCCAACGTACCGGTGATGCGGGTAAAAACGATCCCTTAATGTTACATCAAAGAACATCTATTCCATTATCAGAATACATGTATTTTACATACTAAGTAGTTATTGAAACAGATTATTTTACATTGCTATCCGGCTAGTATATAATGTATGTTTTCTGCAACCATATTTAATATAACAATGAGCACAAGCCGTTACCTGTCTGGATACATTTTACATAGGAGACAGTTTGACAAGTCACCCCTGACTTCCCGTGGTACTTGCAACTGTGATTGTAAAAAAACAAAATGTTGGCTATTTAGTTGTTGAAAATGATTTCAATGAGTAAATAATGCTGGTCTCGGAGTCCATGGATTATGAGACTGTAATCTGTTCGTGATTGCTAAGAATAACGTGAAATTGGTGCTATTGCGGTAGGCACGAAAAACGCACCCTCAAGAATGTGGTAAGCGGAAGTTGTACACGTATGGAATGAGGTAATGGTATTCTCTTACGGTGTTTCAGTTGTTTCTGTCGTTACAGTGTTAATAAATAAAATTGGGATTGAATTTAATCAAATAAAATGTGGTCTCTGACACCATATGGTCTGGGATGAATGTGTTTTATGTGTGTTGCATCACAGTAAACATTGTAAGTACTCGTCATAACTGGACTGATAGCATGTCTTGTCTTTCATAAGTTACTACTACGATGCTGGTATGATTATTATTGAGAAAACCCTGCATGTTTTAAGTAACTGAAACACAATGGATATGTCAGTTGCCATCCACACTGAATTTCACTAGTTCACGTAATTTATAAGAGCGCAGCAGCGGATTTGTTGATGAGCTAATTTTGTGAAGGGGCGTGATCACAATTCAACGTTTTTTTATGGGAGCCACGGATTACCCCGATGTTTAACCCAATCCGCGGTATCGCGAAGCGTGTTATTCCGAGGGATGACTGTATTATTAATTACAATTGCTTCATTGATTGCATATACATAAGCATGGATTTCTAAGGTCTGACATGTCCTATAAACACATATTTACAGTACATGTTGGCATGAGGCATGAGGCTGTTTTATTTTATACCCATCCATGCACAACACTTCAGCAACTGCTCTCATGGCAGGTATTCTTTTCTTGTCATTAAGTAGGATAGTCAGGAAACAATAAGAAAAGTCTATATAGAAACAATACAGTGACTGTAAAACATCTTTGGTTGTGGAAATATAGTTTGTTGTTCCTTAGTTAACTTTCTTTACTTTTTGAGTAAATTCTAATCAGTTCAGGGCTATCAGTCAATGTCTCAAGCAGCCGGTTAAACCAGGAAGTGAGGGGTAGCAGTCTGTCTACAGGATAAATGTCTCATGCAAAAGGTTAAACCAGGAAGTGAGGTGCAGCAGTCTGTCTGATAGTCAACAGCTAATGCAACAGGTTAAACCAGGAAGTGAGGGGTAGCAGTTTGTCTGCAGGTCAAATTGTCTCATGCAGCCGGTTAAACCAGGAAGTGAGGGGTAGCAGTTTGTCTGCAGGTCAAATTGTCTCATGCAGCAGGTTAAACCAGGAAGTGAGGGGTGGCAGTCTGCCTGCAGGTCGGTGTCTCATGCAACAGGTTAAACCAGGAAGTGAGGAGTAGCAGTTTGTCTGCAGGTAAATGCCTCATGTAACAGGTTAAATCAGGAAGTTGTAGAGTTCACACATCAGGAGTTGGCAGATTGTTGGCATTCAGTCAGGGAGTTTTCAACAGAATTAGCAATTCTTCAGCTGGCAGCCAACTTGGGGAGGTAAGCCAGAAAGTTGAAATACGGATGTTAGACACTTCAGTAAGAACTAGGGAAGTCATGACTACCACTAACAGCATACACATGCTCACTGCTACACAGGGCACTGAAGCATACAAACAAATCTTCAAGCAGAATGACTTGAGTTGTTATAAATTTTAAAGCAATGTTATTTTCTTGTCAATACAGACAGTCAAAACAATGTCCAAGTTTGAAAATATGGCATTCTTTGACCAACAAATAGTCCATCCCTGAGGAGTTGGCTTAAAATAGATTCTCCTCCAATATAATGTAACTAGCACTGTAGCTCACTTGTACCATAATCATCAAATCTCGACAAGACTCATCAGAGTTGACAAATCCGTCTGGCCCTCATAAATTTTAAAGAACAAATTATTTGCCAGTTACATAAAGTCTAACTTGACTTTTCATGGAAACTGAAGAAAACAAAAACAGCAAAAGTCTGTAAATAGCAAAAGACATCACTATGAGATCTGTTTGATATATCTGCCAAGTTTTGTTGAAAGATATACGAGTTGTTCTCTGGAAAAGAAGCTCATAACTTCCTTTAAAGTCAAAGTTCAACTCATTTCCATGATAACTAAGAAAACTAAAAAACTAAAATTACAAGTTCACGTCTCACTTGGAACTTTAGGTGTCTTAAACACTACTATCAGGGAAAATCTAGAGAAAATACATCAGCAGAACTTGGCTTTACAAAAGGTTACCACAGCACAAACAGCAGCTTCTGAGATCACTTAGTCACACCACCAAGTGTGATATGTTTCACAATCTTATTCTACAGATAGCTGGCATATGTGTCACAGATCATATTTGATGAAATATTAATTAGTCATCCTGCGTAACTATGCACCTTGTAAGTTATTGATATTCACTTGTTATAAATTAAGGTGATAAAAAGCTTGAAATCATCACTGTTGTTAAAGATCAACACCATTCACAGTTCCAAAATGCTTAAAACTTGCCTGCTAGTCTACTGACAGCCATGACTCAGCTGAAACTGTACTCTTGGACTGAGACTGTTTGAAACTTCAGACTTGATTGTTTCAAAATTAAGCATCTTCTGATGACTTATGAGTACTGATACTGCCCATAAAAAATAATACCCTCTTCAGGTTTACATGGCATCATTAAGCTTTAGATAAAGCTCATCTCTCAAAAGTTGGTTTGTCTGTTGTTTAATGTTGCTCTCACCAATATTCTAGCTATATGACAGCAGCCTGTACAAAGATCAAGTCTGGACCAGGCAATCCAGAGATCAACAACATGAGCATTGAACTACACAATTATGACATGCTGACATGTCAACCACGTCCACGAGTGATCATCCAATCCCATTCCTATCACGACAAGCATGGGTTACTGAAGATCAATTCTAACCTGGATCTTCATGGGCCATCACCAGAGAGAAGGGACATGCATACACCTTCCAAAGCCCGTGTAAAACAACACACCTGTCATTAACAGAATGGATCCCATTTCAGTTTCTCACAATGGACACAAAGGATAGATGCTTGCCACTAACACATACAATTTTTCCTGAAAAGTTAAGTTCTTGGAAAATTTTGACAAATATAAAGGAGGGAACATGGTCAACAGTTAAGAAAGCCTTGAACGTCACATATTTTTATAATATTTAAAGCATCAGAGCAAACCATTTCCTGGAGGTTATATTTTGAAATGATTTCAAGGCTATAACTGAAGCTCAAATATAACTGAAAATGTGTTAAAATATTTCTCTTACATTCCACAGATGTTTAATCACAGGTTTCAACCATTTGTAACCATCAGTTTTCAACCATTTTCAACCATTGGCTGTAAAATAACTGAACCACAAGCTTTAACTTAATATGTGAGTACTACAGTTGATGCAAACTGATGTAAATTGAAGCAAAGAATATTAAATGAACAGCATATTTGATAAATACATCATTATGACATGGTTGCATGAGTTGTAACAAGGTCTTCCCAAAAGAGATGTCACTGACCTGAAGTCTTCAACCTGGTCAACAGCAACAAGTCTTCTAATGTTGCTGACTTTCCACGATTCTCTTCTTTTGCCAACACAGGAAAGAATGATTTAGCCCTTGTCCGGCGCTTTCTGGACGTGCTGCTCGACTCACGTAGACTGGAATCTAAAGAAACATAACTCAATAATGACCACTGTGTCCAGGCCTACAGGACAACATGGGTTCCAATGACATGCTCATCTCCCCAAGTAATTACAGGGTTTGACATGGGCATGAACTGGTTCAGCTGTGACCAATATGTTCTACTAGCCAAGAGGAACAAATATCCAAACACATCATTATTCTGTCAGATCAATTGTTATTGTTTCCAAACCATTTCTCTTGAGATCAGAGAGGTTTATCTACATCTGCTCTAAGGCAGAAATGTTGTGGACCATTTTTCAGCTTTACTCACTGAAAATAAAATTATATGTCACTTAGGGGCTCTAAAAGTATTATGACAACACACATGATGATGTTATTTTCCTAAACCATATCATTACCATTGTGGAACTGTGCTTTCAGAACAAGATCAAATCAACCTGTACCACATATCTTTATCTCAAAGTATCTAAATACATGTAGAGAGTATTCCTGGCATAGCATATTATTTCAGTTTGGGGTTTCACTTCCTAAGAAAAATTTAGATATTGGGGTTGAGATCCTTTTGAACCCTTATTCTCAGTGAAAGAAAGACAGTGAATTCCAAAATATAGTATATGTTATGCTTAATCACTGCCTGAGATTCATCGTGTGTTCATATCTTTCGGCACTGGAACCAGCCCAAATTAAACTTTTCAAGAAGAGATGGTCTAATGTTTTTGATGTGTGCTTGCTTCGCACAAAAGCAATGTTTAAACTGTCTGCTCCCCTATTTAATGAAGTTAACTCGACATGCCGTTGTGCCATTTGACCTCCCGGGTCATGCATATGCAGAGCAGCTCAGGTCAAGCTGAACAATCTGTAGGCGTCTTTTGATGACAGCGTGTTTTTGAAGATGGAATTTAATTCCAAAAAGTACTACTATCAAACAAGGATAAGCTCTATTGGTGCAGAGAATGTGTATACAAGGAGTAGGTGGTGCACAGCAATGAGCAAACCCCTTTTGTTTGTGAAATGGAGAGCTGATGTAGGCTCGTGCTCATGCAGTGCATGACAATAAAATTGATTCCACAGCATAGCTTCACATGCCTTGCTCATAAGACTCTCATGTGGTCCGTGTAACAAGACACCATGGAGCCCCTTTGCCCACAATGGCAAACCCTGAGTGGGTTGCACTCATACATGCTAACAGGGGACAATTGTCAGGTTGGTGCTCAACTTATCCTTGTTTGCCAGTAGAATCTGTGAGGTACAAAGAAAGCGTAATCACAAATAGTCGCCTCTTACGACAAGCACAGTCGCCTTTTATGGCAAATATGGGTTGCTGAAGGCCTGTTCTACCTCAGACTTTCACAGGTCATAGGTCATGAAATCCATGAGCACAGATATGGAGCTAAAATACCTAGAAATACTACTCAGGCTAAATGGGATTCAAACCAATAAGGCAAGGTGGCGTAGTCTCGTAGTTAAAGCATTTGCTCCTCTGACATGCAAAATGAACATCTTACTTACGTGGAAGTATTTGTACTTAAGAAGACATGAATAATCCCTAGGGACGTTAAAAAAATAATTACGGTTGAACAGATGTTGAATCAGAACTCAAAAATATATATATCTAAGTTGCATTATTTGATGGAATACATTTGATACAATGGAGGGAAAACTCAAATTATGACCACTTGTGCAGCTTTCAACCATATCACCATTCTAGTTTCATATTGAACAAATGAACATGTTTTGCAGTTGGATGCCTTTGCCAGCTGTTTGAGAACCAATCTGTTCTCTCTGTTCAAACAACCACTGACTCTTAACTGAAGTGCAATGGAAAAGAAATCAGAGATCTGTCTTCTTGATAATTGAGTATAAGTCTTAAGAGGAATCAATGAGTCAGGTTATCTTGATCTAAAAAATAAAAGAAGTTGGGAATTAACAATTCTTTAGAATTATTACTTCATTTGGTTTCAATTACATCAAATGATAATTTTGGTGGAGATTGTAGCAGCATATTAATGGCAGTCTTGTTTGCGAGTTTCTACAGTTATGATCAGACTGAATAAAACTCTCAGACTGACAGAAAAACTCTCATTTTGAAATGACAGAATGGGCATAGAACACACAGTCTGTTGACTGTGACAGCTTGTGACATGTAGAGACTGAGCCCAGTAAGCTAAAACGATTATTTATTAGACACGGTTATTTTTCATTGAATATCTGACACTAGTCAATGTGTTGAAGGGATTGGAATTTACTTTTGTATTGCCCAGAGTGTGAGAAGGGCTGTGATTCTGGTGGAGAATCCAGGCACTCTCCTGATCTGTGTTAACTGGTTGATCATCTGCTTCAGTCATGTACCTAAATATTTCCGTCTCTTACAAAGTTTACAATTTTCTCACCAACCTTACATATTGTACAGCAAGTTCACATTTTAACCACCAACACATTTGTCGGGTATTCATACATCATGCCATTTCTTAAGGATCAAATACATCCACATACCACTATGAATATGTAAATAAGTCCCCTAACAATCTCCTGGCCCTGATAGAGACCATAAATCAAGCCCCCTACAACCTTCCTCCACTTTAGTGTCTTTCAAATTAACTTAAACAGATTTAAGTAAGTTATGCTTTCTTTATCACATAACACTTTAATGCAAAATGGCAACTTCGATACAAAAAAGAAAAAAGAAAAATCTCAGCATGAACGAGACTATCAATTGCTTGCTACCTTTCAAACAGTTTGAGAAGCAGAGAACCACCTGCACATATTGTCAAGGTATGCACTAGCATAATAGAGCTTCCAATAAGAGGCTCAGCTGTAATTCAATGGTGCATGATGCACCAGGCAGACTTGAATGTTGTATAAGTTCTGGTTGATATGTCTCAGTGCTTTGACATCAGTGACCTGACATTTGAAAGAATTTGAAACCCCAAAAGACATCTGCCTTCATTTAGGTGATAGCTGTACTGTGTTTGACTACCTGGAAGCATATACCACAGGTTATATAGCTGCAAACGTTAAATTTGCGGCTATATAACCACCGGTATATGTATCCAATTTGTCCAACACAGTACAGTTATTCCCATTCTTGAATTCGTTTTATGTTGTTTTTCGTGCAAGAAATTAATTAATTAGAACAGGTCAAAGTTCTTCTAGGTAAAAGGTTAATCATATCACTCCTTGCACTTACACAATCACCAGAAAAAGTAGGTCCCTTCAACACGTTTGTTATGTGCACACTGTCTAAGTTTGACAATGGTGAATAAATCATAGTGTTATAGCTAAAATGGATGGACTCCAGTTATCAGAAATGAGGGGGCCGCTGCAAATGATAATGGCCCGCTGATCCCTTCACGACGAGACATTAACAGTTCTGTTGATTATGACGTCATAACCTTGTTCCATGACGTAACAGTGTCGGGTTAAATAAGTTGTTTGAACTGAAATCTGTTTTGACTTTTTAATGCACATTCCATCTACTTTAGCAGGATAGGTGAGTTAATTGACCTAGGGCTTGGGCATTTGACAATACCCTGAAAAACAGCATTACCCCAATTATGTAGGGATACATTCAAGGGTTTTGGTGCACCTGTTTTGCGACCGTATATACTGATTATACAGTCGGAAATTTATAGCACTGACCAATCAGATCTTGTGTTACATACTAAGTAGAACTATATTCCTGATTTTTCGTAAAGATAGCTGGCAGTTAGTGGCTGTAGTGGTAATGTAGTCTCACCTCCTTATCACCGCTAGCATACAGTACAGACCTCATCGTGTAGGTCCTAGACTGGTAGACACCGCCCCTAGTGCACAGTACAGACCTATTTGCGCATATCCTAGACTGGCAGTACAGTACAGATCTCTTTGTGCAATTCTTAGACTGGAGGACACTAACCCTAGTGTAAAGAACAGACCTCTTTGCATAGGTCCTAGACTGGCAGTACAGTACAGATCTCTTTGTGCAATTCTTAGACTGGTAGACACTACCACTAGTGTAAACTACAGACCTCATTGTGCAGGTCCCAGACTGGCAGGCACAACCCCTAGTGTACATTACAGACCTCATTGTGCAGGTCCTAGAAGGGCGGACACCACCCCTCCTGTACAGTACAAACCTCAATAGGCAGGTACTAAAAAGGGTGGTCACCATCCCTCCTGTACAGTACAAACCTCAATATGCAGGTACTAGAAGGGTGGTCCACTTCTTTATCAAGAGGAACAACATTTTTGGAATATACTCCTTCATCACCTGGTATACACCGAAACGTTGTGCTCCTCATGATGAAGCTGACATCTATGAAACTCTCTTCCTTATGTGAATCAACTTCTATATGCCAATGTCTACAAGGCATCTTCAAACGTAAGGCCTTCTCAGGGCCACACTGCCAAATATGGGGATATGAACCTCTTCATCAGACAACAAAAAGGCATTGTTGTAGCATGTGATGTATCAATTATGAAATATCTCTCTACAATACCCGTTTACATCATGTACACAAAATATATCTTTTAAATCATTCCAAAACACACAAACACAACAGACTTAATATACAAAGATGCTAATATGTGAATACTAGTTGCAATTACAAAGGTATTATTCTACACCAAGGCACCACTTGCAGAGTAGAGAACTTCCTAGGAATCTCTGTTCACTCATGCAGTAAATAAAGCAAGATGAAACTCAAGAGACACCAAACAAAAGGTGTCTCTGTCTGAGAGCAAAACTTTGAACACCACAGGCAAGCTGCTGTTCAGTCTGGAAATAATCCTCACTCCAAATAACAACTCAACACTATCTTCCAGATGTTTTACACAAAACACACCTTTGCATGGATGCATGAAGCATAAATCCAGACCCTAAAATAACTAGGATAAAATACCAGATTATTCCAACCTGTATTCTTCCTGATATCATGTTCAAGAGCCTAGATTGAGATTTGTAAAGATATCAATAAGAGAACTTACCCTTTTTGCTGGTGGTGTCTCTATCACTGTTATAATCTGCTTTACTCTTGTTTGACAGATAACGAGTCCCAAGGATGTTTGTTGCAGTTTCCTGATTCACAGCTTCTTCAGCATAACGCTGCAATGCCTGTCCGTCCTCCCACGTCGGATTTGTAGTTAATCCTTCCTGTGAAAGATCGTGCAAGTTTTCCTTCTTTGATAGCCCTAGAAAGACACGGGTACAAATCCTGAAATAAGTGAATTACATCTCTACTGATCCCTGCCATGTTGCTATAAGGGATGTTCAAGTCCCTAATGGCTCGGGATAATGTTTTGGTGTTTTAATGAATCTCAGACTGAGTGAATTCTTACAAAGGAAAAGGAGTTGCCATTTCAAGGAGACTTTACATGAAAGTTGTTTAAGGAATTTAATCAGTGATAACTGGAAGGCAGATGGGTTCTAAGGGAAAGTTGGACATCTGACATGACTATCTTAGATTTGAAATGGAATTTCATCTCATCTGTACTGTGACTCATTTTCAAAGGTCTACCACTGCTTCATGATAAGCTAGGTGATGAGTGGAGAAGCACATCTATCTAGCAGCTTCATCAAAGGAGTAAACAGATCTGGGTTACAGAAGCAGGTTTTTATACAGATCCCAGCAGATGTCTTTCAACATTAATTCTCAAGGACTGTATATCCTACTGAACTAATTTAAAAATAATAACACTTCCTATTTTCAAATTTCATTCAGTGTCAGTGCTTCTGTATGTAGGAAACTATGTGACAGAACTAAATAATCATGACCTTCCTTACTGTGACATATACATTATTGACATGAAGTGAGTGAGTTTAGTTTTACACTGCACTCAGCAATATTCCAGCTATATGGCGGCGATCTGTAAATAATCGAGTCTGGACCTGACAATCCAGTGACCAACAACATGAACATCGATCTGCGCATTTGGGAACCGATGACATGTGTCAACCAAGTCAGCGAGCCTGACCACCTGATCCCATTAGTCGCCTCTTACGACAAGCATAGTTGCCTTTTATGGCAAGTATGGGTTGCTGAAAGCTTATTCTACCCAGGGACCTTCACGAGTCACATCATTGAAAGTGAACGAGTGAAATTGTTCACACTCGCCGCAGTCAGCAACGTACCAAATATGTTATTAGTCACCAATGAATTCCAAATATGTTGTTAACACTCCAGTCAACAATATTACAAACAAATGCACTGTTAAAAGCAGTCAGAAATATTCCAAAAACTGTCAACACTGCAGTGAGCAATATTCCAAATATTCTTCACACTTAAGTCAGGAATATTCCAAAAGCTGTCAACACTGCAGTCAGCAATATTCCCAATATTGTTAACACTGTAGTCAGCAATGTTCCAAATATTGTAAAAACTGCAGTCAGCAGTTTTCCAAAAGCTATCAACACCGCAGTCAGCAATATTCCAAATATTCTTCACACTACAATCAGCAATATTCCAAAAGCTATCAACACTACAGTCAGCAATATTCCAAATATTGCTCATACTGCAGTCAGCAATATATAACATATGTATACAGAGCAGTCAGCAATATGACAAATGTCATCATTGAAGACAGCAATATTCCAAGCATATTGTCAACAAGAGCAGTAAGCAAATTCAAGATATGGTGCTAACATGTTGCAGTCATCAATATTCTAAAAATATTGTTAACAGAGCAGTTGGGAGGAAGCCCTTGCATGTCTTCCACATGTCTGACTCTGGACCAAGGAAACCTGTGATTGAGACAGTGTGATCAGCTGTATACTCTAACTGTGCACATTGATACAGTGATTATAACACAGCAGTCATTGTCTGTCTAACAGAGCCTTTTAACTTTCCTCTTACCTAGCCCTTACTGTAATGCAGAAATGTGTAAATGAAGCAAAGTGTAGTTCTCACTGTCAGTTCTTTTCAATATTAATGGTGGCTTTTGCTTCCATCACACTTTAACATTTTCAGTGACTATGTGTTAGACCCTGAGTTAGACTCTGAGTTAGACCCTGAGTTAGACCCTGTGCCAGTGAAGCTGTCAGTGAAACTGGGGAGCAAGAATGGAGAGTGAGTTTAATCTTACGCCGCTTTTAGCAATATTCCAGCAATATCATGGCGGGGGACACCAGAAAATGGGCTTCACACATTGTACCCATGGGGGGATTCGAACGTGGGTCTCCGGCGTGACGAGTGAACGTGACAATTAACTACTAGGCTACCCCCACCAATCGCAAGAATGGAGAAATCAAACTAAGGTTACTTAGCAATAATACTGAAAAAATAATTTCAGGTCTTCCCTCAAGATGGACATTAGGTTACAAGTAAACCAAAGGTTTCTGTGTACAGTTTCTCCAGTGTCTATTTTTATTGCAGACTGAACGGTTTCACTGATAATGGATTGCTTGACATGCATCTTTTATCATTGTACTAGATTAGACATGGCAGACACAGAAGAATTCCATTATTCCTCCTCTGAGGATAATACATGTTGGGAGGATTTACATATAAATTGTTTTAATAACATCAAGATAAGAACATTTACCTTTGAACATTGATATATCTGGGAAAAACAAAAGGTGGTCAGACTCTCTGACTTGGTATATCCCTGAACTGCATAGTTCAATGCTCATTCTGTTGATCATTGGGTTGTCTGGTTCAGACGATTATTTACAGTCTGTTGCCAAATAGTTGGAATATCACTAAGAGCAGCATTAAACAACAAAGAAATAAATAATATGTGATCAGCTGTTATCAAGTGTCCAAATCTTCAAAAACGTAAACAGTACAGCACAGTATTTTCATGGTTGACAGGTTTGACGGGGTCATTAAGCCTAGTGGTTAAAGTGTTCACTCATCATGCTGAAGACCCTAGTTCAATTCCCCACATGGGTACAATATGAGAAGACTGTTTCTTTCCCCTGTTTTGATATTGCTGGAAAGAGGTAAAAGTGGTATAATTTTATTTAACCACACTCACTCACCCTTGTTTGACTGGAATGAGAGAGTGAGTGAGTTGTGTTTTACACCGCACTCAGCATTATTCCAGTTATATGGTGATGGTCCGTTAATAATCAGGTCTGGACCGGACAATCCAGTGATTAACAGCATGACCATTGATCTGTGCTTTGGGAGCCGATGACATGTGTCAAGCAATTCAGCAAGCGTGAATACCCGATCCCATTAGTTGCCTCTTACGTCAAGCATAGTCACCTTTTATGGCAAGCATGGATTGCTGAAGACCTATTCTGCCCTTCACGGGTATTGAGTGGAATGAGATTCTTCATGATATGATCAGGCAGATTATGTCAATGATAGGTTGTGTAACATTGTGAAATTAGTGTCTCTTAGTATAATAGTAGAGGGAAAATTCATCAATACACATTGATGCATCATTTCTTACTTTTGTTTGAAGATTAAAATATATGCTTTATTATTTTTTTCTTCATAAGTTAACATTTTTTGCCTCTGAAATGACAAGCACAAGTGGGCAGAACTCATAAATGCTTATGGGTTGTTGCCAGTAATTATCTCATTTTTGGACGAACATGGCAGAAATTGATGATATACTTTAAATCATGTAATACTGTGCATTTCCACACTTCACACTGAGGGGTGAAAACAGCTGGCACACACTTCAGGTGCATTACTGAGCACAAACAGGTGAGATGATCCCTGTCGGCGCTGTTCCATCAGCCATCTGTCACCCTTCTGTATGAAGCATGAAAACAGTACATCATTAGATGATGGTTTCTTAAACCACCTTTCTATGGTGAATCAGATCATCAGATTTCAGATTTTGTTGGGTACAGAGGTTTCAGGACCATGTGTCTTATATACGTTTTGTGCATTTATCCCTATTTTGAGGTATTCAATTATTCATCATGTTTGTTTGAATCCAAACAGACTGTAGTTGTATGAATATACTGGGTATTACTATAATAATAGCAAGCTTAAACAATTCCAACAACCACCAGTTAACACATGTTTTAGGAATTTTATCAAAACGATTTACAGAATAACCATGACTGGGCTTACTTAAATCCACTATGATGCATGTCTGGCTGTTTCTGAATCTGTACATAACATTTTTGGTTCTAGTTAAGCAGTAGTGACAGCGGCTCCCATAGCAGTCTCAGGTTCCATTCACTGAGGAGGATGTAAAACTGGAAATGAACCCATCAGCCTCATGGCAACATTGAATGTGATGGTCTTCTTGGACCCCGCCATCCATTTGAGGATTGAAGTAGTCATGAATTGGTAAGTCCTCAATGGTTGCTTTTACCAGAGTTTTATCAGAATTATGACCTGCCTGAACTGCTATAACTGATACTGTCCATTAACAAACTTCAAGGAACAGTTCAGACTACTGAGATTCCTCTTCAGAATACGAGCAAATGTGGTGCCATTGAGTTGTAAACAGTTGCTTGGTAACACATGATATGTGGGCTGTCGTGATTGTGTTATTCATGAATCCTTAAAATCCCATCCATCAAATTTCTACTTTATCCTTTTTATTTGTTAAAATAACCGGCCATCACTCTTCCCATGTGTGACAACTGTGTAACCCGATAGTTTCAAGTGACCTACAATCTTCCATCCCCTTATGTAAATTCGACCATTAACTGAGAAAACAAGTGAATAAAGTCACATTGAATGCTGACATGAGAATCTCATCAAAATGGAAACCTGATATAATTCTGACAAAGGCAGAGTTGACGAATTGGTCAAGAGAAGCTCTTTGACATTTAACCAAACATAAATCTGCCAAGTTCTTACTGCTGTGCAGTTGGTCCTTGACACACCTTTTCCAATATGGAGTCAAAATAAATGAGGAGAAATCAGCAGAGAGTAATCATAAGTCTATTTCTGTTTGTTTGCTGCACTTAGCTAATTTTTCAACTATAAGATGAAAACTATCATTAAACTTTTGGCACAGTTCACTATTAGTTACGAGTGAGGAGTGCAAAGAGAGTGAGTGAGTTTAGTTTTACGCCACACTCAGCAATATTCCAGATATATGGTGGTGGTCTGTAAGTAATTGAGTCTGAACCTGACATTCCAGAGATCAACTGCATGATCTTCAATATATACAACTGGGAACCGATGACATGTGTCAACCAAGCCAGCAATTATGACCACCCAATCCTGTTTGTCGCCAACCATGGGTTACTAAAGGTCAATTCTAATTCTGACCTTCACGGGTCAAAAACATTGAGATAACAGTGAGATAACAGTGAAACAGTGAGACAACAGTGAGAAAACAGTGAGACAACAGTGAGAAAACAGAGAGATAACAGTGAGAAAACAGTCAGAAAACAGAGAGTGAGTGAGTTTAGTTTTACGCCGCTTTTAGCAATATTCCAGCAATATCATGGCGGGGGACACCAGAAAAAGGGCTTCACACATTGTACCCATGTTGGGAATCGAATGCGGGTCTTCGACGTGACGAGCGAACCCTTTAACCACTAGGCTACCCCTCCGCCCCAAGAAAACAGAGCTGTAACAGTGAGACAACAGTCAGAAAACAGAGAGGTAACAGTGTGTCTATCACCTGTGACAAAGTGGTGACAACAGTGATATAGCAATGAAAAACCTGCAATACTCACGAGTTAGCGTAAAATAATATCATTCAAGTGTTCACAAAACTGTTTTAACTTTTTGCAGACATATAGTCTCAAATCGTCTTGATTACAATTATTTCACACATTTGGAAAAATTTCAGCTTCCTCATTGCTCCTTTGTAAACCACATTTGAATATGTCTGCATCAATAGCTTACTCCACCGACATTAAGGACTGTCCCTTGGTTGATTCGGCTGCCATAGACTAATAAAGAACAAGACTGATTATAGTGACAGACCAGTAAACACAGATGACCCAATTAGCTGACAGATCTGAAGGCCTGTCATGACTGTTTGCGTCATATTCCACCTTCCATCACTGACTGCAATTTACTTGAATCACATAACTTGAGGTGGTTGTGTATTCGCTGCAATTATTTTAAAAACTAGTCAAAGAAAAACACTGCAAGAATACTATCATAAACATCAAACCATATTGTCTGTCAAAAGCCACAAAGTTATAATAATTTAACTCTTTTCTTATCTTCAAATTTCTTATCAGATTATTTCAGTGTCTCAAACTAAGAATACTTTTCCTAGGATTCTCTACATGTTCTCTCAAGACTTTGTTCCTTACAATGTTTAAACATAAATCAATGTTACGAGACACAGGGCTTCCTAAAAAAACAAAATGTTCTCCGGTGGAACTGTAGAACTGTAACCTGTTATTACTTGTCCTGCATAATTTATACAAGTAATGCAAGACAACCACATATATATGTGTAGGCAATAAAGTGAAAATGGCATACTTTATGAATAATCTCTTCTGTGACACTGATATCTATTGAAGTATGAACTTGCGTATATCGACAATCATCGATTTGCGTTTATCTGTTTCACTGATCTTCAGTAAATCTGGTGGTAACAAAGTCTAGTTAAGGTCTCTGGGTCTTCGAAGGATGGCCTTGACCTTCATGTGATATGTACTCAAAAACATTAATATATTATTGAATAATTAGCATCATGAAAAGGTATTTTATTGAAAATATCACTTAATATTTAATCTATAACCCTCATAGCGAACTATACCTTGGAGGCAGTTTAGTGAGTGAGTGAGTGAGTGAGTGAGTTTAGTTTTATGCCGCACTCAGCAATATTCCAGCTATATAGAGGCTGAGGAGGCAGTATAGTTATATGCATGACTTTTCCTATCTGTCTAAATAAGGCTGTTACCAGAGTATCTCTATTTAAGTGGTACACCACCTTTTCAAGGCCATGGCCCTGAGGATGACCTTGACCCATGACATAACATGTCAATGTGTAGAAAGGATTTCCTTGGCTAAAAATGACATGTGATGTGACATTCATAACATGTCAATTTCACGAACCATGTGCTTAAAAAGGTGATGAAGTGATTAAAATTCATGAAAAAAGTACAAGGAACTGCATAGCTTCAAAACTTTTGTAGGATATTTCATGAATAAATAGGGTAAAGATTTTTGTATTGTAAATGTTGACTAACTTGACTGTCATTTCTTAGTTTGGAATCAGAGAGAAGATATTCTGGTCTGTTTACGATTACCCCAACCTTGGCTTCTTGTCGTCACAACTTACTTTAGTTTTCCAGACATTTCTATATGTTGCTGTGCATCCAAATTACATTTTTTTACAGGTTTGAATGAAACAAACCTATGAACATGATGAATCAACAGCATGAACCAATCACTTATAAGCGCAAAAATGAAGGGCAAAAAGACTTGTTCTGTGCTTGTTTACAACACTTTCAAAAACAGATGACTTCATATGGGTAGAAAGTAATTTCACTTCTTAACAATGAAACTAATCACAAATGTTCATAATTCAAATTTACCTACAATCTAATTCTTCCTCATCCTGCTATCAGTTGACAAGTTAACATCTCAGGATGGCATAACACTGCCAATCATATGTCATTTTTGGCCATTACCAAACTAATCAATGTTCAATTAATTGTTGCTGAAGCCAACACTGGCTATATTCATAAGGGAGGTAACTCTTCAGAAGCCAAGACAGTTATGTTTGTTATGAGACCAACTGGATAAACAGGGATTCACCATTTTTAACTCAGCTGGCTGACTAACCTTTGAGATTAAAAATGTTATAATTTCTTCATTTGAAAAATGATTAAGGTAAATGTCTCACAATTATCTCCAAAATGTACCAAAGTTTGAGGAAAACATTTGGAACTGATCTACCGTGTTTTGTTTACATCAATTTAATTATTGTGCAGTTGTGACAAGTGACTGAAAGGTTTTCATGAATCAAATTCAAAATTCATTAAAACAGAACTGAAATCTAACACAAAATCCAACAATACATCCAAGCATCAGTCGTTATTGTCCAATACTAACATACTGATGTCAATCCAAAAGTTATGCAAGGATGAATTTGATCTTGAATTAGTCACTAGGTCAAAACTCATAAATTTATAAATCCTTGCACAGTAAATCTTATGATGAGGATATTTATCATATAATTGTATAATTATATATATATAAGTAATAACCCTGTAATTTGTGCTCAGTGGTACAGATGTCAAAAACTGGTCAAAATCAATGGAAATGCTTTTTCTTGCACCAAATTTGTAAAACATTTCACCAAACGGAACCTGAGAAATAGTGTTCAGAATATCAAAATTCGGAAAAGTAGACATGTATGCAAAAACATTTCCTGAAGGAAGACGACACCAATGCCTGACAAAGCATTAATTCAAAGGTCAGTGACCAGCACTCACAAAACAGGAAGCTGACACGTGACAAGTTCCCTTTTATCAAACTTCTCTATCCTGGATACCAATGTGAAGACCATATTTTGGCTTCTGTATTGATTGCAGATGCTCGCAACCTATACTGTCCTTGTATTGATCAAGTATAACATTGACAGCCTGGGAGAAATTACTTGTAACATGATATACAACCATTATAACACTGGGGAAAACATGCAATACAATTCTTCAAGGTCAGGATCAATTACAAATGTTTCTTCAGAAAGTCACAAACAGTAGATATGATACTAAGGTCATATGTGTTTAAAGGTCACATGCAACCAAAAAATCAAACATAATTAAAACACAGTTATCACTTATTCATGACATATAACATACATTGTTGCTTGTGAAAAAACAAATAAACAAAAAAGTAAGAGTATAATAGCAATTGAAAAGTGCAATATTTTGTACTTGGGCTTACGTCCCTCGAAATAAAGCCCTCGGGAGACCGAACCCAGTCATAGCGGGTGGTTGTACAATCAAGTGTAACAACGGCTTCCAATTGGCTGGTTCATCTGCTGATACGCTGAGGGCTTGTGTGTACAGAAAGAGGATCTTTTCGATGGGCATTTTAGAAGTATGGAGAATCACAAGAAAGTAAGATTCTTTATGGATAACTTTTATTGTACTTGAAGCATCGTTTCAGTATGGGTTCATATACCAATGTCAAACAAAATCATATACACTAGAAGAAGTTGTTATCCATAAAGAATCTTACTTTCTTGTAAGATGGGTTTTGTAAATATGTGTTCTCTGAATCTGCGTCCGATCCAATCAAAAATCATCACAGATGAGATGTTGAAGGGGCATATAGGTGTCAATAAACCAGACATTAAGCTTTCTCTGCCACAGAGGCTGCTTACCACAATCAACAAGTTTTTTTATGTAAGAAGTACGTTATTTACTTGTTTGTGTACACAACCAAGATTAGACTACTGCTCAGGACCTCATACTCCAGGCAGGCATACCGTTTCAAGCTCTGCCACCCTATTCACTGCGCATGCATTATGGGCGCAGCGCAGCACAGCTTTTGAAAACACTTTTTCCCCCAGCGCTGGAATTGTTTGAACTCCGATTTTGCTTTTTTTTTCATCGTGTTTTTTCCAACTTTATAGATTGAATTGGCATTTTTGATGATTTGTTTTGGTAAGTGCATACCGAAGGGTTTCAGAATCTGCAAAGTTGTGTTTTATGTTGCTTGTGATCTTTAAAGGAAAAATCAGTATCTTTGTTAATAATATTTTTGTAATCATCTATAAGTGCATCAGTATTTTATTGTGCAAACAAAGGGAAAATGGACTTCACCAGTGAGTGGAGTGAAGAGAAAGTGTACACAATTTCGTAAAGACTCAGGAAGAACTTATACCAAAATCTTACCATTTAACCACAACAGATGCCACCATACACACACAAAAAAACAGTATATAGCATCAGGCTATTTCAGGGTCCAACTTGCACGTTGGGAGAATTCAAGAGCAGGGTCCAAAGAGTAGGGTCCCAAAAAGAAAAGAATAAAGATGAAAAAATAAAGGAAAATAAAAGAAAAAAAAAAGAAAAGACAAAACAAAGAAAATAAAAGAAAAAATGAAGAAAAAACACTTATGCAAAAATTACCAACCCAGAGAACACATATTCAATACAAAAAGAAAGCAAACAAATATGAAAATATCATATTTTGTACAAAAATTGCAGAATAACAACCATAATTAGTACAAAAAGCTTTTGACTGCAGACAGTTTGAAAATCAGACTGAAAAGTCTCAAATTAGTTCATTGATAGCAACAAGCATGTTAGCTTTTAGCTTCTTTGAATATGTGGTTCCTGAGATGATGTCACAGTGATAAGAAATGCATTTTGTGAATAATTTTTGTGTGTAAGTGAAGACTGGATCAGAAGCACCAGAAACTATAAGCATCAGAAATGACTGATCCATTACATCTGCAATCTGCTACAGTGAGAAATACATTGTTTACAATTACAGTCGATTCAGTTCCATGATAAAGTGACAGCCATTCTTACATCAAATTTTCTTTCACTTGTAATTCTGTTTCGAAGACGTCAATTATAAGAAATTTAGGGTATTTTTCACAAACATAATTACTAAATAATCCCTGAGATTGAAAGAGAAGAAATGTGACGTGGGCTTGACAAACATTATTTTGTGTTTTTCTTTAGAGTATAAGATTGTTTGTCTTCAAGATATGAATGAAAACATTTTTGTTAAGTCCTGTGACATTAAGATCACATTTCACAGGACTATTTCAGAAGCCAGATTTTCTTACACTGTAAACAAAACCTGGCTGAATAGAGATGGAACTTCTGTTAGCATGGACAGAACTGTGGGAGTCAATACCAAACTTTAATCTGTCATTGAATAACTAAAGACAAGGAACTATAGCATTCATGACAAGGTGCACCCATTAAATTAGAAATTATTTAAAATTCTATTTGATGCTCATGTAGAAATATTATTGCTTAATAGAAAAGTAAGCCATCTGGTCTGCTAGAAAGAAAAGATGATAGTCATGGGCATCTTGGTATGAGTTTATTTTGTACATAACTGGTACAGACATAAACTTGTCTGGAATGCCTACGGGAAGAGAAACAGTGTTAACTACCCAGGAACTACCACTATGGCGTATATCTACTTCAGGAAAAACTGAGAAATCATATGAAATATTAACGTGCATGTCACTGATGAAAATTATATGACTCATTGTTTACTGTTTGTGTGATGACAATTTGTGTGTTAAGAAATTGCTACATACAGTTTTCCTTCTAACATGTGAGTGAGTGAGTGAGTTTAGTTCTACGCCGCACTCAGCAATATTCCAGCCCTTCTAACATGTAACAATGGTAAGTTTGCAATAGCATTGATGTATATGCTAAGAAACATTCTAAAAACTTGGTTCTCAAGTTTTCACTGCTCTAGTCAGCCATACACTACATCTCAGTGGGTGCCAGTGCCTTTGATGGTAGCAGCACCAGCTGAATGGAACAATAGTCCAGACACCCTGAGACAAACTGAGTCTCTGTCATCTTTAAAGAACTTGCTGAAAACCTATTTGATGAAGATGGATTTTGAATAGCATTCTTTTCATTCTTACTCAGTTTTTAGTGAGTGAGTTCACAGGCAAACTGTAGCGCACGTGGGGTTGCGCAGCGTAGAGAATATGACAAGTATTCATATATGTGAGCAAAGAAAGCAAAGGTTGGCAACATACTTTCCTCACTTTGGTTCAAAAAATATTTTTCATGTCAAAATAAAATATCGCCACCATCAAAGGTACATTCCAATTTCCTCATTAGGTAGTGCTCTCCGATTTCCAAACCCATATTTAAAAATTACTCGCGTGAAATATGTTTTACTCAACATTTTAAGTGCTACTCGCAGTACATCAGACCGTTCTTCGCCTCCATTACCCCTGCCAGCTTCGGGTTCAAAGCAGTGAAGGAACAAGTTATTATTCCGTATGGAATACATAAAGAGTTACCTCCCATGCTTCATACGCCCACTACGCCAGAAGTGTGTTTATTGTAGAATAAATTTTACAAAAGATCTAACAATAACGCTGACACTTAAGACAAATACAATCCAACAGAATCATGATAAAATTAGGCAATATGGTATATCTTTATAATTTCTGCTTACTCTTGTTTGTTCCATCCACTGAGCCTGAAGCTGGCAGGGGTAATAGAGGCGAAGAACGAACTGAATACCACGAGTGGCGCTTAAAATGAGAAATAAAACATATTTCATGTGAGTAATTATTAAATATGGGGTTGGAAATTGGAGAGCACCACCTAATGAGGAACTGGGAGTGTACCTTTGATGGTGGTGATGTTTTATTTTGACATAAAAAATACTTTTTGAACCGAAGCGATGGAAGTGCGTTGCCAACCTTTGCTCGCTTCGCTCACATATATGAAGACTGGTTAATTTCTCTACGCTGAGCAACCACATTTACGCTACAGTTTGCCTGTGGTTAGTTTTATGCTGCACTTAGCATTTTATCATGTCTGGATCAGACAATCCAGTGATCAAGAGCATGAGCATCAGCCTATGCAATTGGGAACCGATGATATGTTTCAGTGAGAATAACCACCCAATCCCGTTAATAGCCTATTATGACAAGCATGTCCACCTTTCATTTCAAACATGGGTTTCTGAAGGCCTATCCTACCAAGGATCCTCACTGGTCTATTCTGTTTTGAACAATGTTTGGAGTACCCTTAAGTTTCCATGGTGGAAACTTGGTACTATACAAGCCAATTATATTTCTCATTATTTATCAAATAACCAATTGCCATGTTTGTTCTCCCTTCAGAGGCCAGCTCTGTGCAGTCATTGCCTGGATGAGAGAAGTGATCCAGGAACTAGGCTACCAGCATTCAGAATTCCCCAAAACAATGTTAGTACTACTCCAACAACATGACCACCAGCTGTTTCGGCAGATTTACCTCACAACAGCAACACATACAACAGCAGCATGGACTAAATTACATCTTGCGGAAAACTCAAACTTAGACATTAGCAGGGGCTACGAGGAATAGGTTGTGTTAAGGCGTCATAAGAAGCCTTGGCATCAAAGGAATCAGTAATGAGGAAGCAGTCAGGAGCTGGGTAGTTTGCTTTGTGGCAGTAACACAGCATATTGAACACTGATTTTCTTGAAAAAGGAACGACTGAAGCTCATTGGCATGAAAGGTCAAAAATTTAATTTTGCAGGGGAATACAATATTGATGTTTGTTGGCAAAGGACCTGGACTTCTAACAAGACAAAGATCCTGAAAGTGATCATGCCGTGGACAGCAATATGAAACCAAGTTAACTAGGCCATCCTCTCACAACTACTCAGATCAGAGAACCTGGGAGGCAGCAAATTTAACAAAATAAGCAGCAGCACTTAACAAGCGTTCACAAGAAAGAAAATTTAATCTGAGGTTTGGAGAAATGAAACAAGTAACTGGAAATAGGGATAGTTGAAGACAGTTTTTAAATCAACTTATTTTTGCATTAATTAAAGGAAAATAAATTTCAAAAAGTCAATATTTACTGTTACGAGTAATTATCCATAAAAAGTAAAGTGAAAAACGGTCCTTCTAATTTCTAAGTGAAACATATTGTATTGATTTCAAAAGAATGCATCTGATATGTGCTGGTGGTAGGTACAAATATAGTTTCGATCAAAAGTTTGGACATAATTCAGTCTAAGAAACACAGTTTGCTTCTACCATCATGCACTATTTTAGTTAAGCATGAGGATATTATCAAATTTATAGCAGAATTCTTATAAAACAGACAATGATATGGATCTTAATGTCTGTAATGTAAGAAACATGACTTTGCTGAATATATTCCTGCTCCTTCATCAGATGATACTCTGAAAGTTGTGATCCTCGTAACACACATGTTGACATCCATTCATAACACAGATGTTGACATCCATGACGCCCCACGACTCCTCCCTTACATGTATGCCTTATGTGTATCACTTATGTGTATCACATTTGTGTATCACTAAATGCCATCTCGTACACAGCACATTTACCTTCAACATACTTCTGGTTTTCACTTGATACTGAATTAATGAAGTCAAATGAATATGAAATGGGAAAGTATACACTTGTACTATGTTTTAACCCCTTCAGCTAGACAGGGTCCACTGGCAATTAATTCAACAGTGTGGATGTATCTTGGTTGGTAAGCTTGTTGAGCGTTTTATTACATTGTGTGATTCCATAGGAGTGTGATTACAAAAATTGATCTCTTGTCACTGATATAAGCTTTGGCAGGAAATTTGTCAACAATACACCCTCACTGATACAACAAGTCAAAAACTGTGATGAATGATCACTAACACACCTGACCATGACTCCCAACTTCATCTGAACAAATACATATTTACACAATTTTCATGACATGTTACAAATACATTTTAGTGTTGTTCCATTTTGACCAATTTGATGTGTTTTGGCCCTCTGCAATGTGAAATATCTGGGGGCATGCAAACCTTGGGCAATAGAGGAGAGATTGAGGACCAGGCATTCACAGGTCATGTAGGCGCGAAGGAGGGAGGTAACTTGGGGTGAGTGATTGTATGTTTGCTTCAAGGGAATTGAAGGGATTCAAGTTTTGACTTGGGAAGAGAGGGATGAGAAAGCAAATAAGCATGAGGCGGAATAAGGTAAAATAATAACATACCACCATCATCGCTATCTTCCTTCACACAAGGTGTTAACTCTTGAACACTTCCATAACATCTTGTTTCTGTTCGAGTTGCCTCCTGTTCAGATTTACTGGGCTGTGATGTCTGCCGCTGTTGTTCTTTCAGTATCTCTTTCTTCCTTGTCTCCAGCATCTCCCTCAACTCTGCTAGTTCACCCTGAAAGTCCAACTTCTTCCTGTCCTTGGACCTTTTCCCACTGTTTGTTTGCTTATTCTGCTCACCAATGTCCTCTTTTACAGCCGACCACTCCCTTTCTGAATTTTCTAATTTTTCTATTGGTTGTCCACTCAGTTTGTCATGGAAATTATCTCCCTTTGCATCAATGCCACGGCTGCCATTGCCTTCATCTTCTGGGATGTCTGCTGCTTCAGATATGGCAGGTGATGAACCTTTTGAGGAGAACAGACTAGCATCTGTATTGGCACTGACAACTTTCTTCTTCCTTTTCTTTTTCTTTCCTGCAAACACAGTTAATTTGTACATTAGAAAACAACGGAGTTTACTCACCATTTACTGCAGGAAGAGTCATTAGAAGATGATATATACCGCCACATATTTGAAAGGACAGTGACTTGATTTTTTTAAAGCTAAGTCTGAATCTTTACATGGAAATCATAAAAAATATAAATGCCATATATCTGTAAACAGCAGAAGGCACCATTTCAATATCTGTCTCATGTATCTGTTGAAAGATATCAAATGGCATTACATGCTGCTGGGATAAATAAAAGCAACCAAAAACTATAATTCAACAAACTGTTACGAGTGTATATTTCCTGTATATTTTTGTTATTAATTAAGTAATAATTATTATTGGGTCACAACGTTTAGTGTTTTGAACGATAATTATGATCACATTTCGTATAATAGATGGTCAGCATTTCTAAGATTCTGGTAGCAGGCTGTCCGGAAATTATCTGCCCTTGGCTTTCTATTTGTTACTTCTGGGAGACTGCTAGAGATTTCTACAGTGTTGACGATGGTCGTATGTGCCCGAACTTTTGGGAAATGACTGAATATATATATATAAAGGCTTGTTGCCGTGTTGGTGAGGGGACACATACATTCACATTCACTGGAGTATTATCATCAATCGTTGCCAACGCTTCATCTTCATAGTCGCCGTCCGACCTCACGCTGTGTTACATTCTGCAGGACTGTTTCTCTCTCGCACTAAGACTTTGGTGAGTTTGCTACATTATATTTTGTGACCCACTGCCTTAGGTTTTGTCTCATTTGTATTGTATTTGATATCAGTATTGTGAAATTGACTTGTGACTTTGTATAACTTGCTCTCTATTTGCTGAGTTGTTAAATAATACAATATTTGAATATTTTAGACTTGTCTTTGTTCTGTTTTGCTGGTTCACAGAGGATTTCTTATATCATTTGTCATGGCAAAATTCTTAACCGTAACAAAACAGTTTTGAACAAGTAAAATTAATTGCATACACAATGCATGATGTCATGAAGATCTGAGTCAAGTACAAAGGATTTACAATATACAGTCAGGCCGCGTTAATCCGAACACTTCTGTTTTTCATCAAAAACGTTCAGATAGTGAAGCGTACAGACTACTGAAACGAACTTTTATGAACACAACTACAGTAGGGTTACTTCCCTTTGACATGGCAATACAAAAACATACGAACGTATACAAGTTGGCTGAATGTGCGATGTGGTGTTTGGGGGCAAGAAATCAACTTTCACGTTGGTCAGTTTGACATTGGCATACTTGTGACTGGCAGCATTGTTAAGAAGTAAGATTACGTGTCAACCACATGATTGCATCTGTCTGTCAGATCAGTGTTTTATACAGGAAGTAGGCATAACAGGTATTACTCCAACTAACCAAAAGTGAGGCCTATTAATTGATCAAAATCACAAACTAACGACATCTTCAACTCGCAAGTGTCACTTAACAATTACCACTGAATGGGGCTCATGGTGTGAAGGGATTATCCCAACCTTTTTGAGGTACTGCCGGACTAATGAAGCAAAACTATGTGTAATTAGCTAATCTGTTACCGCTGATTAACGTTCGGATACAGAGAGTGAAGCACCGGATTACTGAATCAACAGGTAATGAGTTTACATAGTAAACAAGATTGGTTACAGCTAGCTATTGTTCGGATATCGCGGGAATCGGATTGTCGGGGTCTGGACTAACGCGGCCTGACTGTATCCTCATTGCCTTGTATGTGTTGTGCATCCGTCATATGAGTGCATCAAAGAGACTAGGCATTCATGCTCAATGCTCAATGAAAAGTTTTATTATTTTGAATCAAACCCAGGTGATTTGGTGAGTGATTAACACCAAGGATGAGGCTTAGGTTCATTGCTACCTGCCAGAGACTAAATCTGGCAGAGACGACCAAAGCAATGAAACAATCCATGGTCTCCTGGAACACAAACTATGTCCCATCAGCTTGCAAGGTGATGGCTTCAGTTTAAAAAACACCATTTGCAGCGATGGCTACAGAATTTGGGCACACACTATAATTACTCATTACACCATTACTGGTTATTTGGATACTTTAGGTCCTTATCATGTAAAACAGAAAGTGACAGTCACAAGTGTCATTGACTTCCTCCATACCAATGACTGATTAGAATATTCGTAATGTTTGTATATCTCAACAAAATAGTGATTCTGCTCATACCATTCCACAAGGTTCGCACCTCCTCTTCTACCTCGATCATGATCAAGAAGAACATGTTTTATTTTTACTTCAGAGAACTATGGGCACACGGGCCTGCTTTGGGTCAAAAGGGAATATCAAATTACAAGCTATATTTTTCTACAGTATCACAGTTATAGTTATAATAAAAAAGGAATGAGTGAACTGGTTTTATGCTCCTTTCAGCAATATTTCAGTCATATCACCGCAACAGACACCAGAAATGGACTCAACACTGTTCATGAAACTTAAATAAAGAGTACAATTCATTCCTATGATGAAAGTTTCAGAGATACTTCTCAAGGCTTTGCATACTCATTGGCCAAGGTCCTTATCATAACTAGTCTTTTGTGACTTCTTTATGTGGATGTCAACAGGCAAATGTAATTTCTGCCATGTCTGAGAAAACCTCCAAACTTAATTTTATAAAAAGATATTCCTTTTAATCTTGTGAAATATTCATTTGGATGCTGTGAAGAAACTGAAGAACCTGTCATCAAGAACACATGCTGAGGGTTTCACCTCAAATTATCAAGCTGCTTTAAAAAAGGAGGTAGAAGACTAAAAAAGATTCACCTGATGTTGCTAACAAATGATGGATGACATAAACTCACTCAAGTGAGGGGCGTTAAACAATTTCTTCACAGTCATTGAGTTTGAAATATAGGTGCAGGCAGCCAGTTCTACAGTTAAATGTCAAGACCTTTCACATTATAAAAAATGTTCTTTGTTGATTTCCAGGCCTTAGTATATACCATGGGATTCTGTATGATACATTGCTGTTACCTAAGACTGTAATATGATATGTATTTCAATATACCATGATACCAAGGAATGTACTGAGCCATGATATTGTATTATGGCTTGCTTTTTCTGTTGGATAAAGCAGGGTGATAAAAACTGTATCAGTCGGGTCAAACAGGGATAAATAGAAAATACTGCATAAATGTCAGAATGGAAAGCACATACGCAAAGGATCATTCATGCCTAACATTCTACACTTGAAAGTGATCCCTAGGTTCAGGCTTCTCTGTTTTAGACGGCAAATGGCACTGTTAATAACAATTAAACATGACACAAGATGGTGGTTATACAAACTAAAAATAAATGTTTCTCACAATATTAATGCTTGTTTGATGTTTACAATATTCCAGCTATATGGCTGAGATCTGTAAATAATCAAGTCTGGAGTAGAAAATCCAGGGACTGACATCATGAACGTTAATCTTTGTAACTGGGAAACAATGACATGTCTCAACCCAGTCAGTGAGCCTGACCACACAATAAAATGGGACATCAAGAAAATAGTTAATATGTCATCAATGTCAGTGGAAATTAGAAAGTAACAAATGGTTACTAGATGAATCTTTGTAAAATCACATTTACTGTGAAGGTGAATCAACAACATGTAGCTCTTGCTGATCTATAGATCATTTTCCACTGTAAGAAAATCTGGCTGATCCATGTATCAATGTCCACTACTTGCAGCTTTGAGTGATCTATTGATCAATGCCCACCATTTGTAGCACTGGTTGATCTTTAGATGATGTCCACTTTTTCTTGTAGCTCTAGCTGATCCATAGATCAATGTCCAATTTGTGTAGCTCTAGCTGATCCATAGATCAATGTCCAATTCGTGTAGCTCTGGTTGATCTGTAGATCAATGTTCTCTTTTTGTAGCTCTGGTTGATCTATAGATAAATGTCCATTTCTTGCAGTTCTGGTTGATCTATAGATAAATGTCCACTGTATGTTGCTCTGGTTGATCTATAGATAAATGTCCACTGTATGTAGCTCTGGTTGATCTATAGATCAATGTCCATTTCTTGTAGCTCTGGCTGATCTATAGATCAATGTTCTCTTTTTGTAGCTCGGGTTGATCTATAGATAAATGTACATTTCTTGTAGTGCTGGTTGATCTATAGATCAATGTCCACTGTATGTAGCTCTGGTTGATCTATAGATAAATGTCCATTTCTTGTAGCTCTGGTTGATCTATACATAAATGTCCATTTCTTGCAGTTCTGGTTGATCTATAGATCAATGTCCACTGTATGTAGCTCTGGTTGATCTATAGATCAACTTCCATTTCTTGTAGCTGTGGCTGATTTTTAGATTGATGCCCACCATTTGCAGCTTTGGCTGATCCATAGATCAATGTCCACTGTATGTAGCGCTGGTTGATCTATAAATAAATGTCCACTACTAGTAGTTCTGGTTGATCAACAGATCAATGGCCACTGTATATAGCTCTGGTTGATCTATCAATTATGTCCACTGCTTGTAGCTCTGGTTGCTCTTTAGTTCAATGTCAGCTACTTGTAGCTCTTGCTGGTCTACAGATCAATTCCTACTGTACAGAGCTCTGGCTGATCTAATGATCAATGTGTGCTGTACAGAGATGTGGCTGACTGAGGACCACTGTCCACCATATGACACTCTGTCTAATTACATGTTGTGTGCTATAATCTTTGTTGCAATCACTGACTCCACAGTTTTCAGCCAACTACTCCTGTCAGCAAAACATGCTTTTAAGTGTTTAATGGGAGATTTACCCAACACAAAAAACCCACACAGCTACATCCTTCTGTTCATATCCATACAGCACCTCACCTTCCTGTAAAACCCTTCAGCCTCTTGTACAAAACCTCACCCTCCTGTAAAACCCTTCAGCCTCTTATACCAAACCTCACCCTCCCGTAAAACTCTTCAGCCTCCTGTACAACACCTTATCCTGTAAAACCCTTCAGTCTCTTGTACAACATCTCACCCTCTTGTAAAACCCAACAGCCTCTTGTACAAAACCAAACCCTCCTGTAAAACCCTTCAGCCTTTTGTACAACACCTCACCCTCCTGCAAAACCCTTCAGCCTCTTGTACAAAACCTCACCTTCCTGTAAAACCCTTCAGTCTCTTGTACAACACCTCACACATTCCTGGAAAACCATTCAGTCTCCTGTACAACCCATAACACTCCTGTAAAACCATTAGCACTCAGGTACAGCAATCACTCTCATGAAAACTGTTAGACCTCATGTACAATACGTAGCTCTCCTGTAAAACCATTATGTACAGCACACCAATCTCCTATAAAACCATTAGGCCTCATGTACAATACATAGCTCTCCTGTGAAACCATTAGGCCTCATGTACAATACACATTTCTCCTGTAAATACATTAGGCCTCATGTACAATACACAGCTCTCCTGTAAAACCATTAGGCCTCATGTTCAATGCGCAGCTCTCCTGTAAAACCATTTGGCAGCATGTACATTATACAGCTTTCCTGTAAAACCATTAGGCAGCATGTACAACACACAGCTCTCCTATAAAACCATTTAGCCTCATATACAATATACAGTCCTCCTGTAAAATCTTTCAGCCTCCTGGACAACACTACACAACATCCCCCCTGTAAATCCCTTTAGCTTCCTGTACAACATCCAATAGTCCTGTAAAATGTTTCAGGTTCTAATAAAACACCCCCACACTCCTGCAAAATCATTCAGCCTACCATACAACCCCATACAAATCCCCAAAGCTCATAGATCTAGCAAATATGCACTGCTTATACTACTGGCCCAACAGGCCTGATGAATCATGCATATGTATAATTTGCACATATACTGTGATAAAAAGCACTGTTTTTGTTTTGTTTGTTCCTCCATTATCTAGATACATGCCAGTAAATAACTGAGTCAGGATCAAGAAACAGTGATAGCATGAGCAGCATGCTCCTTACCATCTGAGTTCAATAACACACAATCAACAATCACTGAGCCACACCAATTCATCCATTCTTCCACCTCATGGTCTGGCTTGCTACCTTGGTTGACACATGTCATCTGTTCCCAACTACATAAATTGCTCATGATGTTGAACACTTTATTGTTTGGTTCAGACTCTATTATTTACAGACCACTGCCATATAGCTGGAATATTGCTGAGTGTGGCATAAAACTAGACTCACTCACTTCGTCTACCCAAAACAATGTGGCTAAGGCGACAGTTGCCTGTACAATCCTGAAAGCTTGAGGCAGGGTTCCCTAAGGTAAGACTCCAAAAATTCCTTTGAGCTGATAATTTACATCATTATTATTCAATAATAAAAATTATTTTTTTGTTGAAAAGTACATCTTGAAAATGACCATGCTGGCAGGTGTCTTCCATTACCCTAATTAAGTGAACATTTTCAGTTACACAGTGTGTGTTCATGCTGAATCTACAACACATCAATGCACTGATTTGTTAAGAATGTTACAGTTGATGGCTGACTTATATATAACAGCAAAATCTCAATCTACAATCCAAGTCTACTCTGCATTCTTAGGACACAGTTGGTATTTTAGAGGAGCTTCGGGAACTTCCACTATGCGCAAAGACCAGTTTTTTAAACCTATTTTGGGAAGTCAGGAATTTGTCATCTTACTGCTTAGATTTTTTTCATTGTCAAAAATAGCTTTAAGAACACAATTTCTGAACCCATTAATAGCTATTACACTTAGTCCAGGCACTTCCATTTCCTTAAAATATTCTTTATCAACTATCACCATGTGATGATTCGTGAGCTGACCAGAGTTGCCTCCCCTACCCAAATTCCCCTGGCTCTCAAACTCATTTAATCAAACTTCACTTCTTCCATTGATAAATATGCATCAGCTGATAGATTGTTACACAGAGAAAACATATGAAACAGAACACACATGATCACTCATGTACACTACTTTGAAGCAATTTGAGCTGTAGTTTGTACTGATTTGATATGAACATGCTAGAAACAGTTGGCTATAACAGAAACATCTCATACTAGCTAATTCCGTATGAGGCTGACTTATAATTACTCCAGTCTCATTGTTTTTTATGCAAACAGACGGGCCACACATTGGTTGATTGTGTGCAGTAGCATTCAGTGGAAAGTAATGTAGCTGAGCATTCATCAGGTTTAGAAATAACAAGTGTATCCTTCTGGATTAAAGTCTCTACCTTAACTTGGTCATTTACTGATTACAAAGGCTTTATTGGGATTGAGCCATAAGAACTTGCGCACAAAAGACAAGATCTCTTGTGAACAATTTGTACCACTAATAGGCTTTGAGGCAAGTGAGTAATTTTGTATCTGGCTTACATAACCGGCTAGCCTCATCCTAGTACAAAATGTCAAGTCAAACACTTTCTTCAAATCTTCTCACTCACGTACAGTACCTGCATCCTCTGCATCAGAATGAACACATTTTCATAGGAAATATCATGTCAAGAAGTGAATCTTGCTAGGTACCTCCTTATGTACAAAAGATATTCAGTGTTCAATTTTGCACCAAATGCACGTTTGTTGCATCAACATGTTATCATTTACAGCTGGTATAGTGTCTCAATACATGATCAAGTCACAGGTACATAAATCCCCCATGTTTGGATGCTGAACATCCATGAAGACGAAACTTGCTGAATCTTTACACTCGATCAACTATTTCTATTTTATGATGTCCTTACTTACTAATTTCCTAAATTTGTGTCCAAACTGGCCAGGTCAATATCATCACATTGCCTGTGTTGTCTGAGTGAAATGTACAAAGCAGAGAAGGGGCATCTTTTTTTCATTTCTATCTACATCAAATGATGTATTATCTCAAATTAAACTCAAGCGTAAAACGACAATAACTATTTAACAGAGGAGGCATGTAACTAATGCAAGTATAAACTGCAAAACAAACATTGTCAAGTGTGGTTGGTGTCTGTTTTGACACCCGTAAACTGAAATTGCCTATCTGAACCTACCAGTTTCTATGACAGCTTTGGGGAGGGAGGAAACCTTCCATCTATGTAGCATGGAGTCAAAACCCCCAGACATGACCTCATCAGGGTCAGTACCACTCCAGGTCACAGCTAGGAGGCGCTGAATGTGACCCTCAAACTGATACATTGCCTCCCCAGTCTTCACATTCCACACCTGCAATAATTGAATTTGTTGCCTTTAGATTTTGTTTTCAGTTGTGAAAACGCTTCCTATTAACAGAAATATGACATGATAGTGCACTGCAACAAACAAAGCTCAAAGGACATCTCAGATATCACTTCACGGAATGAACATATTTTTGCCTTCAGAATCAGATCCCGTTACTTGTGGTCTCAACAGTCTGGATCACACAATCCAGTGATCAATAGCAAGAGCATCAATCCCGAGTCTGACTGATCCTATTACTTGCCCCTTATTATAACTAACCATGGGTGAGTGAGTTTAGTTTTACGCCGCACTCAGCAATATTCCCGCTATATGGCGGCACTCTGTAAATAATTGAGTCTGGACCAGACAATCCAGTGATCAACAACATGAGCATCGATCTGGGCCATTTAAGAACTGATGACATGTGTCAACCAAATCAGACAGCCTGACCACCCAATCCCATTAGTCGCCTCTTAAAACCAGCACAGTCGCCTTTTTTGGCAAGCATGGGTTGCTGAAGGTCTATTCTACACCGGAACCATCATGGGTAGAAGCATGGGTTAACGAAGACCTTTTCTACCCCAGATCTTCATGGGTACGATGAGCATGGTTCAATGAAGATGAAGTTCTACCCAGATCTTCACGGGTCCAATGGAATTATGTGACATGACAATGCTAACTTCGCAAAGAATGTTTTAGACAGACAAATCAATTTCACTCCTACAGGTTTGGTGGTGGTTTAGGTTACATTTGGTTGTATATACTTACGTAGGCCATACTATCATATCCCACAGAGACCATCTGTCCCTCGATGTGGGGGTTCCAGGAGATACCTGTCACCCTGATGCTATGCCCCTCCAGTCGGCGGATGCTGTCAGTGAGGCTCACCACACCTTCATTACCAGAATCTTGGAATAGTGAACAAATGGCACTATTTCAACCATTTACAAGATTCATAAAGGCATAGTAAAAATTGGAAACAATAAATCTTCTGTGCAACAGGAAACAAGAAGCAGGACTGAATGAGTGAATGTTCACCCAGCCATTTTCCAGAGACACAATGCTTCTAATGATATTAAGAAAATCTCCCTACAAATGAGTTCATATGGCCAAATCTGACCCAGTTCAACACAGAGGTCAAGATGAATAAGGCCCTCACAAATATATGTATAGATAGATTGTCAAATAATGTTCCAACATCCAAAGTTGGTAAAGTTTGTTGAAATAATAAATGAATAATAATATTCTGAATACAAAATCATTGCATCCAAAAAGGAAGAGGAAACATGTGACAAACAAAAAGCTTTGGCTGTTCCATATATTGAAAGTGAAAGGAATTGTGACAACTGGTGACCATGAAATGTTCTCAACGTTCAGGAAACTGGAAGATGGATGTAGGCCAGCAGGTTCTGTGTACTCACCTAGTGTGCTTGACAGGTCAACAATGTTGACCAAAGCATCACTGGCACCTGATGCCAGCCAGTGTTGACAGTCGGAGCCCAGGGGCTTGTCTGCTGTGAATTGGGGATGCCACTTCAGACAGTTGATAAGCTTGCGGTGCACTTGGACCACACACAGAAGCTTGAAGGTCCCTGACTGACAGATCTCCACAGAACTGCAGGCAGAACAAGCACTTGTGTTCAGTTCTCAGTGACGGAGTGTGTTGGTAAGTATATGATAGCAATATTCCAGCATTATCACGACCAGAAACACAAGAAATGAGCTTCACACAGTGTACCTATGTAGAGTACAGAACCCAGACCTGTGGCATGACAAGTGAACGCTTTTACCACTTGGCTACCACACTAAGTTCTGACATCAGTGGACATCAGTAAATCAATCCTGCATGATATCATAGCCTGCCACCCCTCATGGATTCAGGTTAGAATAAATCAACAGCAACCGTAACTGATGGATCAGTTTGCCTGTCTGTTTTGCACTATGCAATTTTCTAGCTATATGATGTCTTTCTGTAAATAACTGATTCCGGACCAGACAAGCCAAACATTGACATCAATCTACGTCAGTTTGGCATGTATGATGATCATTTCCTGATTCACATTTCTTGAAATTTGATAAAATGACGATTATATTTAACAGACCCAGCCCATCCTAGCCTTGTAATGATCCCAAGCTCCACAGTGACCACCACTTCTGCTGTGAGCCCCAGTTCAATAGTGACCCCTAGCCCTGCAGTAAAAACCAGTTCTGTAGTGATACCCTCAACCCCAATACCAGCACTACAGCGACCCCCATCTATGCTGTGTCCTGTCCAAAAGTGCCTTCGTTCTGTGGAGTTCTCCAGTCTTGCAGTGAATACCAGCTCTGCAATGACACCTTACTGATTTAGTGACCCACCAACTCTGTAGAGATCTCCAGCGTTACAGTCATCCCAGCCCTATGGTGATCCAGAGGCCTACAGAGACCCCAGCCATATGGTGGTGTCAGCCCTATAATAACCCCAGCCATACAGGGACCCCACCCCTACCGTGATCACCAACCTTGCAGTAACCCTGCCCTACAGTGACCCTTGCCATACGGTGATCTCGGCACTACAGTGACCCCAGCCAATTGGTGAATTTAGCCCTACAGTGCCCCTGGCATTTTTGTGACGACAGTTCAACAGTGACCACCAGCCATACGGTAATCTCCGCCCTACAATGTCCCTGGAAGGCTTTATAGTGATCCCAGCTCAACAATGACCCCAGCCCTACAGAGATGAAAGCCCAACAGTGACCCCCAGCACTATAGTGATCTCAGCCCAATGGTGATCTCAGTCTTACAGTGTCTACGGCCCTACAGTGATGCCACCTGAACCCAAAGTGGTACTGACCCATCATCACTGCACCCCAAGCCCTATAGTGACCACAGCTCAAGAGTGACCCCCATCCATATGGTGGTCTCAGCCCTGCAGTGACCACCAGTCCTATAGTGACCACATCTCAACAGTGACCCCAAACCCCACGATGATCTCAGCCATACAGTGATCCTCAGCGTTGCAGTGAACCACAGCCTTTCAGAGACACAGCCCAACAGTGACCCACAGCAATACAGTGATCTCAGCCCTACAGTGTCCCCGGGACTGCAGTGACACCAGCCCAAACCAAAGTGGTACTGACCCATCATCACTGGCTATGGCCACCACAGAGTTGTCTGGCTTCCAGCAGATGTCTGTTCTACCCTGGCTGTGGCTCTGAAACAACAACTCTCAGTTAGAAACTAGGATCACAATCTATGGTCATGATAATCACAAACTGTACTGACGCAGGGAGTTCAAGCATAACCTTCCTTTTAGCAAGTGATCATTTTATCCACAAGGCAAACAACCTCTTCTGTTATTGCACTTTTCCAAATTATCCAAGACATCTTTTATCCTGATAATGACATTTATCATCAAATGCCAAACAAAGACATAGTAAAACACAAAGTTTCAGAAATATCTGCATGTAACGAACCATGTTGAATCTTCTTCATAACCAAATTGTTTACCATCTGGCTGCTAAAAGACAATTCTCAGAAATGTATTGACTTGATTTTCAGCAGTTCAGGTCTGACTTTAGCATTTAAAACAACTTCAGACTTAGGCCTGTTTCAGGAATCAAACAGAGACTTCTTGATGGTGAGGAAAGGCAGAAGTAATACAAGTCTGTCAAATAATCAGGGGAAATAGGACCTGAATTCCACAAACACATTTCACAAGGCAATCTCTGCTCTAAGATGGCTGTAATGACTATACTTTAACATAGAGTTACAAAAGTCGCAGGACTAAGATTGCTTTATGAAAGGGGCCTAAGGATCATAGCCCAATCCATGAATACAGAGCCCTGGCCAATCACTCAAAGTAATACAATTTTATTAAAATCTAAATATTTTAGATATTTAAATACTTACCTTACCATAGGTCTTATGCATATTACCTCAAGCTTCGCTAGAAGAGATCAGACAGTCGTTGATTCGCCATTCCCTAGATGGCTACCTCATGTAATCTACGAATGTAGTCACGGAAGTGACGTGATCTCCCCACCCGCGCAAGCGCGAACAATCCAAAAATCACTTTTACTGGCAACAGGAAGGTCCGAAGAGTCCAGAGTGGGGAGGAGCATCCAGCGTTGGGAGGGAGTCACCGCCCTATGGTAAGGTAAGTATTTAAATATCTAAAATATTTAGATTTTAATAAATTTTTAACTTACCTTACCATAGGTCTTATGCATATGGCTTCGACAGATGGATGGTGGTGTGGACTCCGGAGGACCATCCCTCAGCAACCAGTGCACATGCATTAGGAGAACCTGGGAGACCAATGCCAACAGTCACAGGACAAACCTGGAAGCAGGACAAAGAGTAACCCAAGGGAACTCCAAAGAAAAACCGACGCACCCTGAGGGTGAGGTTAATCTTAAGACCAACGGTAAGTAACAGTGTTATTACCTAATGGGCGGACGTCCGGGTAAGTTGCTGGGCAACCACCAACGGACTGAAAGACTGTAGTCCCTCCATGTCCTCAACTGCCAAGTCCCTCAGGTAGTGGGAAGCGAAGGCAGTAGACGACGACTTCCAAAAGCAGCCTTCCATAGTTTGTGGCACTGTGCAATTTCTATGGAGGGCCATGGTAGATGCCAACGCTCTGATCTCGTGTGGGTTGTCCGCCACCGGATGAGGTAGACGCTTGGCATCAAAAGCCGCCAGGATCGTAGATCAAAGCCATAAGGCGACTGTGTTCCTGTTCACCTCCCCTTGCAGGTAGTTGAAAGCGGGATGAACAGTCTTTTAGGGGAACGTCTCTTAGAACCTAATTTCCGGATGTAACATCTGAGGGCTCTAACGAGACACAGCAGCTCCCCCTCCATGTCCTCAACTGCCAATTCCCTCAGGTAGTTGGAAGCGAAGGCAGTAGACGACGACTTCCAAAAGCAGTCTTCCATAGTTTGTGGCACTGTGCAATTTCTATGGAGGGCCATGGTAGATGCCAATGCTCTGATCTCGTGTGGGTTGTTCGCCACTGGATGAGGTAGACGCTTGGCATCAAAAGCCGCCAGGATCGTAGATCGAAGCCATAAGGCGACTGTGTTCCTGTTCACCTCCCCTTTGCAGGTAGTCGAAAGCGGGATGAACAGTCTTTAGGGGAACGTCTCTTAGAAGCCAACTTCCGGATGTAACATCTGAGGGCTCTAACGAGACACAGCAGCTCCTCCTCCAAGTCATGTTGTCCCAAGACTGCAGATGACAGAGGAATGGAGAACAGCCTGTCTGGCTGTCCAGGGAGCTGATTCTTGGCCACAAAATCTCACAGGAGACCCAAGTGGGCTGGTTCATGCCTCGACTGATCCAAGCGAACCTGCGTGACGTCCAGGGCATGAATTTCACTAGCTCTATCTGCGGTAGCTAACGCTAGAATGAAGACCGTCCTTTTTTTTTTTTTTTTTTTTTTTTTTTTGAGACAAATACACGAAGGAGGCTTCCTCTAAAGGCTTATACGGAGGTCCTCTAAGATGTTGTAGGACGATGTTGAGGTCCCAAACTGGAGGACGAAGCTTAACTTTCCGGTCCTCCAATTTGCAGGCCTTGAGTAGCGCAATAAGATCTGGTACCTTGGAAACCTGTTAATCTGCTTTAATCGAATAGAGTTCAAAGCCGACAGATAAGTCCCCAAGGTACTGCCTCTAAGATGCTTGCAGTTATGTAGGAACAGGAGGAAGTTCGCTAAATACTGTGGAGAAGCTGTCATAGGGTCTTGCGATCTTTGAGCGCAAAAACTCTCAAATGAGCGCCACTTGTCGTCATATAAGGACCTAGTGGACATTCGATGCGTACAAGCTAGGACGCTTGCCGCGCACGAGGAGTAGCCCTTAACTCTTATTGCCTTCTGCAGATGACCCAACTGTGAAGATGAAATCTCAGTGGGTCCGGATGCAGCTGCCGACTGTGCGGATGTCGAAGCAGTCGTAACTAATCTGGGAGCTGGTATGACTCTCCGCTGGCGAGATGACGCAGGTCGGGGAACCATGGCCTGGCTGGCCACCAAGGTGCGACCAAAAGCAGTCGCAGGATCGTGTCGATCGCCCACGCCTGCAGGTCCATAAAGTGACTGAGTGGAAACCTTGTGCTCCAGGGTGATTAATTTCGCCCTTTGAGATGAGTACCCCTTGGCCCTCAAGACTATCACAGATGGTCCAGGCGCAAAGATGAAACCGTGACGGATCCAGGTGCAGTGTCCAATTGTGAGGATGGTACAACAATTGGTCCCACTCTGGAAGCCGATTATTTGAAACGTCTCTCGACACAACATATTCTCTGTTGGAGATAGACGTAGGGGGCGAGATAAGGCGTCTGCCATGAAGATGCAGGCTCCTGGTATGTGAGATACTTTTATTTGGAGGATCAGACTCGACCACGTCGAAGGGTAGAAACGACAAGTGTAGTAGAGGTCGAGGCCTCCTTGACCCTTGTTACCTAGAGGGCTACTATTGAGTTGACCGTATGGATCATCAGTAGCTTGTCTCTCGGTGCTGTCAACCAATAATAGACATGCATCACCGCTTTTATCTTCAACTGGGTGATGTGAAGAGATAGAGCTCCACTCCCCCAGAATCCTGCTGCAACCTCCTTGACTAGATAGGCACTCAATCCTGGTAGAGACGTGTCAACCTAAAGATGGTTGTTGAATGACGGCTCTAATATGCAAGTCCAAACCTTGACCAGCGAGTCTACCACTGGTGTGGAGTCAAGACGTCCAATGTCGTAAACCTGTCTTGAAATCATGATCAAGAAAACGCTGTCATAGACGTAATAGTAGACGTCTACATCTGATCATATCCTAAGGTGACGTGAGCAAATCGAGTAGACATTATCACTGACATAGTGATAACGGACAGAGTACAGCTTGCTTTTAACATCGCCTTGAACTTCGACCCCCAAACCTGGGACGGTGATGTGATGAATCAAATCCCGCGGAGTTAGTTGAAGCCGACTTAACAGCCTGATAATGAAGTACAACTCTCTCAAGATAAGCTTGTATGCCATAAAAATGCGTCATTCTTCGACTTCAGAACAACCACGCTGTACATTTTGAATATGTTGACATTTCAAGAAGTCTACTTATAACTGGCCGTCTGTCCGATCAGAAACTGCCATACATCGCTGCACGCCTCCTGATAAGCAGCGTTGAGACTACTGTTAGAGGATTTCTATGCCGACTAGAGAAATCCAATGCCGCTGTAGACTGCTAGTCTAGAGTGTAAACGACATCTTTCCATTGTAAAATGACTGTAAGTCACTGCAGACAACTTCCATACACTAGAATCATAACACATTCTGCGCAGGGCGTTGTCCCTCGATGACCAATCAAATTGTAGATGTAACGACCCTGGGATCCTTTGCAGGGCGTTGTCTCTCGGGCACCAATCAAAATGTAGACGTGACATCACCGGTGTAGCAGGTAACTGATCATCATGAAATCTTGTAAACGGTGATACCCTGCTAGCCTATAGGCTTGACCGTAACCATGCTGTTTGCGAGCACGTGTCCAAATGAGTAAAGCGCGCGAAAACCCTTCCGCCGCTTGAAACTGACGTAGACAAATTGTTTTCCAGATAGATGTGTCACTTTGTTGTTGTCTCGAAAAATCTTCGTGACGAAATGAGTAAAGCACGTGAAAGAAAACTTTCTCCGCTTGAAGTATATGTAGACAAATTGTAATGTAAGGATCTACGGGGATGCGACCAGTCCCTCCCACCTACTGGCGTAGGAATATCTGGTACGGTGATCGATCCTCGAGGCGTTGTCTTCAGACAAGTCCATCGCCGCCGCCGAGGTAGTTGACGCCAGCGCCGACAACGGCTTAAGCATCCGCTTGAGTTCAGTCTCAATGGCCACCTGCTTAGAATCCTGCACTCTATGAGAGAGCCGCGAGGAGCCCAATAACCGCTACAGAGATACAACCCAGACAGCCACGCTGTCCGCGAAAACCAGGCTGTCTATCTTGTAATCTGACTTCCTCGACTTACTAATTCGGATTAGTTGACAATTTCGCATAGACCGCATGTAATACAACCATGGCGTCCGCCACCATAGGATGAGGCGGGATGAGTAGTTCCGGTGATAAATGAATTGCTGCAGGGTTGCTGGAATCAGCCGAAGGCGAAGGGCAGTCCGGTAACCTGTCAGCAATCCACTCGAAGACGACTGATAAGGGTAGTCAAGTGCCATCACCATCGCCGTCGCCTCCTACTTCCTCGTCGAAGTCCGGGCAAAAACCTTGTACCTCCAGGTCCTCCCAGGACATGGAATTTGAATCACGCCGCAGTGTAAGAGACGGAGTCGATGCATGAGCAGCAGATTCCTTGGACGGGATCCAAGGTGGTTCCGGTGACCACCAAACGCCGAGTTCTAGAGGAACGTCGAGGTGATATGGACTGGGAGAGCAAGTAACATCTTCACCTGGTAGTAAAGCGAGAGTCCACCATCAAAGGGCGTCGCGGGGATCGAGAACTCCGACAAAGACTACTGTGGAGGGTACAGGATCGCCGACTCCCAGAGAACCTGGAGCGCGATCTGCGCCGAGAGCTCTCTGCCTCCAAGCGCCGAGCGCGCCCTTCATCGAACTGTCGTTGCAAAACCTCTTCCCTGGACAACGTATGCAACACCCTGGGTATACGGTAAGACGCAGGTGCTGGCGCTGGCACAGGGTCCGGCGTCGGCGCTGGTGTCGGGACAGGCGCTGACGTAGACATAGGCGCTGGCGTAGGCATAGGTACTGGCGCAGGCATAGGCACTGGCGTAAGCGCTGGCGCAGGCACAGGCACTGGCATAAGCGCCGGCGTAGGCTTAGGCGCTGGCGCAGACATAGGTGCTGGCGTAAGCACAGGCGCTGGTGTCGGCATAGGCGCTGGTGTCGAGACAGACGCTGGCATCGCAGCAGCACCGGGCGTGAGGAGGGAGCGCAGGAACCTCTGGACCTCCGGATGAGACAAGCCTCCGGACGAAAACAGATCCATGATGGAATCCGAGCGAGGTGGTTCCGGGGACAAACGTACAGGCGTCATGGACGAACGCCCCATCCCAGGCGTCTGCACAGGCGCTGAAGGCGGTTGTAAGTCAGGGTCGTCCGGCAGATATCCCAACGACGACGCTGGAGACGACAACCTTCTCTTCCGCTGTGAAAAATGCTTCCTCTTAGCCGCAAAAGAAGCCTTGAAACCAGCAACCAACAACGCCTCGCAGTACTGGCAGCGTCCGTCAAAAGAGCAGGCCAGAGACGCACAATCCGGGCACCAAGGGTGGGGAAATTCGCCGATTCCTGCCCCTAGCAGACGGTGCTAAACTGGCGAGACATACACAGTTAAGTGCAACATACAAAACATAACAATGCGTTGAAACCAACGCTAGGCGGTAGAAAAAACACCCCTATACCAGAAATGCAGCACCAACGCACCCCCACTATAAAGTAGGCACGCCCGGTAGCTCGTGACAGCGAAGGGCAAACAACCAAAAAGGTTGCCTGCGTACATCGCAACGTGGCACGAAAAAACATATAAATGCAGTGAAACCTGGCAAAAATACTAATCGACATGGAAAACCATATGGAGGGAGAAAACCAGCAAGATATAATACCCCCACGGACGCCATGCCGCACTCACACACGACGCGGGCGAACCCACCCCGAAGTGAGAGAAAAAACAACACGAGGTAGCAAAGTAAGTGCAGTTAAAAGATAACTTACCTTAACACGCACACCTAAGGGATACAAACCATACCTACCCGTGAGGAAACAACTTTATTGAACCACAAAGTAGGTAAACTAAGCGAACCAAAAACGTCCGAACAGACGAACGCTAGAAGTAAAAGTGATTTTTGGATTGTTCGCGCTTGCGCGGGTGGGGAGATCACGTCACTTCCGTGACTACATTCGTAGATTACATGAGGTAGCCATCTAGGGATTGGCGAATCAACGACTGTCTGATCTCTTCTAGCGAAGCTTGAGGTAATATGCATAAGACCTATGGTAAGGTAAGTTAAAAATTAACATAAATATGTTCCAAGGATTTCTTATGGCAAATTTAACTCTGAAGAAAAATCACCCTTTTCCCATTGACTTGTTCCATGACTTCATTGATATCCACAGCATCCTTGTTGAATGCGTGAGGCCTGTGCTCCAACACGGTCGAGTCACCCACACTGTACAAGCTGATGGAGGAGGAGGCCTCACCTGAGGACAGACAAACCAATGTTCCCCAGGATGCGAGCTATAGCATACTGCTTTCAAATACATTCAGAATGAATGGCAAATAATACCCACTGAGACTTCCACTGGATGCACAAGAGTATGGATGAGGTAGTGATGATAATAAATATAAATGTGAAAAAGAGTTCTGGGCAACTTCTGTTCTGATAAGAAATTAAGTCCATGTTCAAACAATTTTTGTCAAATTTATTTTATCCAGGAAAGAAATCCCTATCAGTCTGCATAAATAGAATTGCTTTGAGTCCAGGACACACAAATACTACAAATTAAATTCCTGGCCATTAAGTGCAATGTGACCACTTTATCAAATCCAAGGATGCAGGTCTTGATGAAGAGACCTTAGCTTTGTCTCTAAATTCTTACAACATCCTTCACATTGTCAACATGATATACCGTCAGTTGCAGCTTGTACTTGTAAATTCTGTTTACAACATTTAATGCTTATTTGTAAATGAATGTCTGAGAAATGAATCCGGCACCAAATTACAAACATGTGTCTATTGATTCCAGCTACTGAACACTCACCAGCATCGTCAGACCTGGAGGCAGGGCCAAAGGCAACCGCATACACAGTTCGTCGGTGAAATGTTGAGGATATGTTCGGATGTCTGGAAAGTACACATAAATATAGAAATCAGAACTTAAACCATGGATCAGAGGTATAAATGGAACCTGTATGAAATCAAACAAGAGTCTAATTCATCTTGTGTGTCAACACCAGTTTTGACTGGCCAATACTATAAATTTCAGACTGTAGTATTAGCATACCGCAATCTGAAAATTGATCCACCAAAACATTTGAAGGGTAATGATTAAGGAATGGAGATCAAACAATTAACTATTATCAAAACAGGGAACTGTGATATGCACAGACATTGCAGTAATGCTTTAAGCAGTCAATAAGATCTCTCATACTACATAATAAATAATGATAGATATAGCAGACCATGTTTGGATTAATATTTCTTACATCTTTACCTAAGGGGCATAACTCATGAATTCTCATACAAGCAAACCACTAAAATACATATAACACTGTGATAGAATCATGTAAAAACAATCATCATCAGCAATAGCAGCGCAAGTCATTAGACATTGTTTATCACTTGTATCATGCATCACATGCAGCATGAGATACATGAATGAAATATTCCTTACTTGTTTGTCATCACATCATAAATGCCGACACTGCCATGGTCGGTGCCAAACGCAAGTTGACCTTCCTTTGTGGGGTGCCAGCACAGCTAATGGGTGGAAACACAAGACATGTTCATCGGTCACTAGCTAAGCCCTGGTATCCACATCCAAACAACAAGGTGGTAATAAACATATATAAATATCCACAAATGCATTTTCATTACTATCAAATTGCATCATGTGAATACTGATATTTAATGTGGTCCTTCACTAGACCAGCAACATGTTGATTTAGTGAGTAAGACACATAACCATGACACATAATCAACTGTGTGTACTTACCGAGGTCACCTTGGACTTGATTCCCTGCCACAGGGTGTTCATGTCAAAAGGGTTCACCTTGTTGTTGGTGTTCCAAACACGGATGGTGTTGTCTCCAACAGCAACAGCAACTCGACCTGTTCAACATTAAACAATTGGCATAAACCTCTTCCATTTTATAAATGAAACCATTAGAGTGAGAGAGAGTAAAGAGAAAGAAAGAGAGAGAGAGAGAGAGGAGGGGGAGAGAGAGTGTGCGTTTCCACACTTTGAGAGAGAGAGAGAGTGTTTCCATGCTTAATACAGTATTTCAGCAATATCTCAGAAATGGACATTACATATTGTATCCTAGTGGGGAAACAGGGAAAGTTAGCCCAGTGGTCAAGCATGTCCTTATCACTCCAAAAACTAATGGAACAGAAATGAACATATCAACAAAGGAAAAGTAGTTTCAGTTCAGTCAATAAATAACTCACCGATAATCCCTTTTTACAAAGATAATGAACACCATTTCAGTTTTACAGTCACTAGTGGAGAATAGGATGACCCAATATATGATTTCTGGGTACAATGACAACTGCCAGGTCACATATTGTCTTAGTCATCTGCATCTTCTTCAAGATACTGCAGACATTCTGATCCAGAAACATCATCATATCTGGTAGTGCATCAGCTATCTAAACAGAAGTACACCCTTTTTCCTCACCAGGATCAAGAGGCGAGGTCTCCACACTGTACACATGTCCCCCGAGTGATGGAATGGAGTATATGGAGCACTGACGCTCAAGGTCCCACAGAACAATCTGTTTGAAAAACACAAATATTTCATCTTTCAAATATCTTAAACTAAAGAACAAAAAAGTATCTCCCTCCTTTAGGTACCAAGTCCTTGGTTACCAACAGGAGTTGCATGTCCCGGATTCTTTCAATGTATGCTTGCAAGTAATGTTACGGTTAAGAATTTGCCTTGAAAAACGATGTAAGAAACCCCCTGTAAACCAGCAAAACAGAACAAAGACAAGTCTCAAACATTCAAATACTGTATTATTAGATGTAAGCAAGAGAGTAAGTTATACAAGGTCACAAGTCAATTTCACAATACTGATTTCAAATGCAATACAAGTGAGACAAAATTTAAGGCAATGGGTCACAAAATATAATATAGCAAACTCACCAAAGTCTTAGTGTGAGAGATAAAGAGTCATGCAGAATGTAACACAGATATCGGTCTGACAGTGGTTAATGTAGATCAAACATTGGTAGTGATTGACTATGATACTCCAGTGAATATGTATGTGTGTCCTCCCCTCAACACGGCAACCAGCCTTTTTATACATATTCCATCATTTCCTGAAAGTTTGGGCACACACGACCATCGCCAACACTGCAGAAATCTCGAGCAGTCTCCCCAAAGTAACAAACAGAAAGCCAAGGGCAGATAATTTCCGGACAGCCTGCTACCAAACTGCTGCTACCAAACTGCATCTATGATACGAAATGTGACCCATCATAATTATTATTCAAAACACTAAACGTTGTGACCCAATAATAATTATTACTTAATTAATAACAAAATATACAGAAAATACACCCTCGTAACAGTAACTTCAGCCGCCCTTGTCGGGCAATAAGGAGAGAGTGACAAGCATGGTCGGTCAGCTGACCATGTGCACGGGAAAAGGGGAGGCTACACGTGGGTGAGTGTATTTTACGTCCGCTTCTTTTAGAAGGGAACTTCAAGGGATTTCAGGTGTTCCACTACCTTCACCAGGGAAGAGGAGATAAGCAATAAGCATGAGTCAGGATAAGGAAAAATAAGGAAAAATGATTAACTTAATCACATATCAACGATGAACAGGCTTGAGTCTTGAGTTATTCTGAATAAAATGGCACATTTTTAATTCTGAATATTCAAATTCACACTATTTAATTCAGATGTATGACCACACTTATCCCAGAGATGCCAGCAGGATCTCAAAGTTGTGGTTTTGGTAAGCAACTGCTTCTCACTTACCGTCCTGTCCATGCCCACAGTGAACAGCGTGTTCATCTCCTCTCCTCCCGCACAGATGTTGAAGACGATGCGCGAGTGGACGCGACTGTTTCCTGACTGGAATATTTCCCTCTTGTGTCCCACTGGAGACAGATCCCACATCACAAGCTCACCCCTAGAGAAAGTCAAGCAGTGTTATATATCTAGTATTATCTATCCTGTAAACACAGTAAAGTGACAGTCATTTGAAGTGACAGGTTGTAAAAAGAATATGCTTTGAGTTAAACGCAGCACTTCGAGTGATCATGGTGATTAATGTTATGACATTCCAGATATACAACTGATGACACCTTATCAAGCCACTTACTAAGTGACAGCTCAGTTATCAAAAGTATTAATTAAAAATGAACTCAATCATGACTGAATCAATACAGGATGTACCCAAACATATTTATATCCATAATAATTTAACAAAGAGAACGCTACTATTTGAAGAATCCTACCCAAATGAGGATGACACGAGCTGTGTTGGGCTGTCCAGTGGCCAGTACAGGCATGTCCACACCTTGCTCCTTCCTTGACTGTCGACATTGTCACGTCGGTTACCTGTGTTGAGAGGGAGTTTCTTCACCTGGAGTTGCTTCCCCTGACTGGACTTCCAGATTCGTATTGTTCTATCCCGGGATCCCGAAGCCAGCAGATAACCTTCTGCATCATCTCCTGGAGAATGTAGAAACGGGAGTGTCAGGCATGAGTGAAGTTTCAGACCTACCAAGACCACAATCACATAAAAGTAGAATGTACACACTTCAATACAGACTAGACCAAGTAGTGGTTGAAAACATGAGCATGATCGATTTAAATGGCATACAATAATCAATAATAAATTATCAGCCAGATCACACAAGCCTAACTTTATTATAGTCTTTTAGGAATGGCATGAAGTACCAGCGTTGTTTGGTTCCTCGTTTCCGCTTTACTCCTTGGAAATAATTTCTCAAGTCATATTTGCACTGCACATGCATATGTTTTGTTTGTTAACAAAGACCTAAACTTCTGCCATCAATTTGATAAGCAAATTCCACCAGTATACACCAAGTCCTATGATGCAGACACTTTGAGGTCAGAATCAGGGATTTACAGGATGCAAATTCCTGTGTCCCATACACATATAAATTGACAATGGTTGGTCCGGTCTGCTGACCTGGTTGACACATGTCATCGGTTCCCAACTGTGCAGATCAATGCTCATGCCGTTGACTACTGAATTGTCTGGTCCAGGCTCAAATATTTACAGACCGCCACCACATTGCTGAGTGCAGCATAAAACTAAACTCAATCATGCACTTATATATGTATGAGTTAACAAGTCTGTACTATTGTGATAATGATAATTGTATTCTATGTATTGTTAATGTCTCATTTCCCCTCAAAATATGTTTCAGCATGAGATAATGTTTAAAACATCTGTGTTCCTTGGAGCAACAGACATTCAAAAACATAGCTTGTGTCTTTAGATTTCTTTTGCATCCAATGTCCTTCTCCACTAGGACATCATGCAGAAACATGGTACAAAAAGAATTTCCTCAGGGATAAGGAAGTCACAAGTTTTATCCTATCTTGTTATCTTATTTTAACAGTCAACACACTGTGCTACTAACCTGCTTCTGAATAAGCTCCGTCTGTAAGTACATTTTCACCAGGCACAGGGCACCAGACAATACTGTGCACCTCGTCATCATGACCACGCAGACGGTGCAGGGTGTACCCTCGGGATGACACATCCAGCAGCAGTATGTTGCCTGATTTATACCTGGTAGGAGCCAAAATAAACTTGAGCTGCTCCTAAATGGCCAAAATTTGACTTCATGTGATACATATTGCCACCAATAGTGACAGTATTGTAACCATTATAAACAAGCTTGAATCATCTTACATGAAATCCTTATTCTATGTTATGCATGGACGGCAACAGATGAAAGTGATTTCGGAGGTGGAGGGGCAGCAGGCCCCCAACAGGGTCTAGGATTGATGGATATGCATTTAAATCTGCAGATTCGTGGAAAATTGCCATCCCTGATTTTGACAAATAACCTTAAAACAGAAGGATTATGGCTGATGTTTGCTTCTGACATTACAAATCAATTAACTTGTTACCTTATACCAAGAATAAAGAAATAAAGTTCATCTGCCATCATGTATTATCATAAAGCACACATTTACACTGAACCATCAAAGTTAAAGTACAAGGACACTTGCCTTCTACTGCTTTAACTTTCTAATAGTTTAGGGAAAAGTATGCTTTAATGCACTGTACATGGAGCTACAGCGAGCTGTGTATCTTGTCTCAAATTTATAACCAATGATTAATCTAAGGTAGAAAACAAACAGAGAAGCGACAGGGTCAGTGACCTAAAATAACAATACTTGTTTAGGGCTAACTGATGCACTGTTTCACTGATTTGTCAGTACCCTTAACCTTACGGAGCACATAACTGGAAAAGCAAATGACAAACGGTTCGATAATGGTTTATGTTCAGGTGAAATATCTTCTCCAAATTAGTTTAATTACATCTGATATAAATAAAAACCATATGGGGCAATAGGAATGTCTCATTTCTATTAACAATGTAAGTTTAGATCAGTACATCCAGATGAAGCGGACTAGTTGTGCGACATTCCGCGTATGAATGACAGGATTGTAAATTCAAGACATTATGTCCACTGAAAAATGAAAACATAATGTTTCCAACCAGTGATGTTAGCTGAGTGAAGCAAGTGTAAACCAAGAAACAGAGTGCTACAAAATAGTTTACAAGAGGAGGCTGAATGAGGTGATGACAACTGACAGGCATTGTGATGTTAGGTTACCAAAGGTACATTCAATAATGAGGGGGCAGACTAGAATTGCGCAGTGATGCCAATATATTGTGACAGAATGGGAAAGGTGTACATAATGCAAAAGGTGATCTTTCACTGAAGCATCTTAGAAATCCTGATATTAACCATCTTCAGAACTAGACAAAGGATGTGGTATTTATCTAGGAACTACAATGGTTTAACTTTTCGACTATTATATTGTTAAAGGTGATAATCCAAATATCAACCCACCCTACAGCTAACAAGGATGGGTTGTGCGGGCAGCAAGACAGACTGAAAATGAAGTCCTTTTCATGTCGAAAGGTCTTGAGTTCATCTGTACGGTATTGCCATACAACCATGGTCCCACGTTCATCTCCAGTGACAATCAGATCTGTTTGACTGCGTGACCAAGACAGTGCTGTGATCTTGTCCTGTAAATGAAGTAAAGTTGCAATGTTCAGTCAACACTATATAGTATTCTATTCAGTGATGCCTAAACTATTTCACTCAGTGGCTGCAGACCATAAAGCAAATGGTGCTCACGAACAGCAGGACAGATTTCGACCAGACCCAGGTGTTTTTGTTTTCTATTAAGTTAGTTGCAACAAACACCTGTGGGAGGGAGGTAAAGCCTCTTTAACTATGTCTCAGTATAAAAGTTTGTATAAGGGAGAAATGATTTAACCGCTACAGGTTGTGGACATTCAGAACTTTAGTAAAAAACCATGAATAATTATACATATATCATTGTCTTCCATCAACAATAAAAACCCAATGAATCCTCCTGCTACACAATTGTTTTGAAAACAAAACAGCCTATGATATTTTATATTTACTCCACAACTGACACTTTTGCAGTAAGAAGAAAGGGTTTAGTGCACTTTACCAGGCGCCCTTTTTCAGATTAAGTAGTGCTTTGAATGCGCTCCGCCAGATTATTGACTTCATTAATTAGTGACATAATCTATGCTAGAGCCATTACAGTTAATAAGTGCTTGTTTAAAGGGTCATTTAGACACAAGTGAAACGGAAGTTCAAGCAATAAAAAAATATTGCCCAAGTTTTCATTTCTTGCACTTCCGCCTCATTGTGCCATGCCTTTTCTATTCACTTTTTCGTGCCATTGTTTCTTGCACTGTACTGATGAGCTCCAAATGGATCAAAACATGTTTCAATTGGATATAACAGAATTCTACTGCCCTGTGGCAAGGGGTCTTACCTTAAATAAGGATTGGAAAGGGTCCCTAGCCCAAAGGGTCCAAAACCCTACCCCATTCCCTGCTCCATCAGGATCAGAAAGGGTACCATTCCCTAACCCTCAGGATAGTAAAGGTTCCCTAACCCTAAGGTGCCACTAGCTAACTCTAAGGAGCATAAAGGGTGCCAAACCCCAACCATAATGATTGTAAAGTGTTGTTTCACTCTAATCATGTCTTAACTCCCTAAGGATCGGAGGGGGCACCCAACCCTAAACCCTAAGCATTGTTGATTGTCATTGAAGGGAAACAGATCTATAATGTGATAATTGCCCTGCAGCAAGCTGCTAGGACTGCGCCCAGTAAAGTGATCATTCAATGAATCTACAAAACAATACCTGAAGTGCAAATAAAATCAATTTGATGACAGAAACGATAAAAAGATAATTCAAACCAACATCCTTTGACGACACAGTGGCTTTGTGGTAGAGTGTCTACCTACAAATCTGAAAGTAGTTCAGCTAGCTAAATGTTGTGTTCCTGCCATGGCATACACCGACGTTTAGTGTCCCAACCCTATTTTATGAGGAGCACTTTCACGGCAGTTTTTATCGGGACAGTTTTAGACTCCAGAAACACTGAAAAACAAAGCATCGCATGTATTTTGGCACAAGGCTCCAAAGATCTATCCTTTACAACAAAATTAAGTCAATGTGTAAAAAGGGAAGGAAAACGTTGGTGAGACAGTAGGATGTTGTTTTACCATTATTAAACAATATCTTTACTCAGTCAAAAAGGAAAATATAAAAAGCAAACATTGGTATTTTGTTATTATTTAGTTATTAATCTTCAAAAGGGACATTAATATTTCAACTTAGCCCATTAGAAGCATGTACAAATACGAAAGTGCTCCTCATAAAATAGGGCTGGGACGCTAAACGTCGGTGTATGCCTTGGCAGGAACATGACGTTTAGCTAGCTGAACTAATCTGAAAGTTGCAGTTCCAGTCTTGCTTGGGAATACATTTGCACTTTGAACCTAATCTTCAATGATATTTTTCAATTGATTTCAAACCCTCACATATCATAAGAATGTTGATGTTCATATAGAGTTAGGAAAAGATAATCACTAAAGCCAGTAAAGGTACAAACTGGGAAGAGTTTTTACTAACGAATAGTAAAACCTGGGAAGAGGTCTTACTTGCAAAACAAAATCCTCAAATGTGGTTATTCTCGGAAAACAAGGGATGACCTGATATACATTGAGAAGCATACTTCAGGCTTATATGCCTAGGACAAACTACTATTCTTACTTTGTGTTCGGAGTGACTCTGAATTTCAACCTGAGTATTGACATCCCACAGTTTCACTTTCAAATCGTCGGCTGAGCTGCAACAAATATTCAGTTGGCTCTGTGTCTGTCCAAGCTTAGCACATGACACCCGATCTTTATGTCCAGAAAATGAGCTGATATACCGAGGTGGGCTTCGGGGTACAGTGGATATGTCAAAAATGGCAACATCGTGTCTTGCGCCGAAAACGTAAAGCCCACCCCGGTTTGAATCACTAATTTGACTCAAATACCAGTTTGGTGAAGCTGGAAGAACCAAGCTGTCCATTTTGTTTTGTAAATGGAACGTGTTATGCTTCCATGAAAAAGTAAACAACCCTCTAAATGTTTGAATCGAAGCAAAAGTCCCGGTACGACGTGAGGAGTACGCGGTACTATCAAAAGTGGTTATTGGAAACGGATTATTATAAATGTTATTTCTACCTAAAGAATATCTAACCTCTCAAACACTATTTTGTAAATGTTGCATTCACCTCGATTTCGGGGGCCTCGATTTCTTATGTCTACCCAGCATTATGCAAGACAATTTGATTTTGTGTAAGTAAAAGGCTCAAGTTTCGTTTTAAATAAGATAGTGTTTTCATCAATCTTATTTATGTTAAGTCGTTACAATAAAGAAAAACAACGTATTTATCCTTTGCTCATTTTGTCGTTCGTTATATGTCATTACTGAGTTTTAGGCATTGTAGTTCTGTTAGCTCCACAAATAACATCCAGAAGTCTGTACTGTTCAGCACATTGTTTTACGACACTACGTATAGCAAGGCTAGCCATCAAAATGGCGTCGATAAGTCTGCCATGTGAGTGCTCGTTCATATTAAGATGTAACATTTTATTGTTGATATTCCATCAGTTTTTCTTGATTAACAAATGTTACGACCATTACATTGGTGAGATGTTGCACACAAAAAACGTACTCATTGATAACACGAATTCCATGCTTTTGACCGCTGTTGTCATTGTGTAAATTTCGTGTTTCTGATACTAGTGATAATCCTATGTATTTCAGGCATCAAGAAAAGTCACATTCACTTTCTTATTTGTTTAGCTGTCCTTGGATATATATAGTGGTATAGGGTCACTGAAGTCCGTATCTTGTGCATAGAAACTTCTTGGATGTAGCACATCTTTGAAACTATCTGACATTTTAAATATAGATATTAACGTTTAACTGTCACCTTGGTCAACTGAAAATAACAGCGCATATGAAAAATATGGGTTGTCACAATGGTTGAGAATATAAAATGAACTTCATTGTTGTAAAAGTGTCACATAAATATATTTGTTTACTAAACTTCATGGCTTTACTTAAAACATTTACACATCTAAACAAATTTGCAAGTCAAAGGGTTTCATTAAGGTTCATTTGTTTAAATTCAGCCAGTCAAGTTCCAACTAGCATGTCTGGAGCCCAGTTTGTTGCATCCTTGATATCTCAAGGGTGTACATTCCAATAAGTCGCCACTATACCCTGGATCCTGTGGATGCATCTGGAGCTAAACCCAACAAATTTATTACATCCCTTGGCTGGCTTTTTATCCAGTCAGGTGTATACGGTGGGAAGTTGAGCAAACCAATCACAACTAACTTTTGCTTTTCAAATTATCTAACCAATTAAACTTGGCAACAGGAACCATGCACAGGTTCTCTGAAAGAGGCAGAAGGAGTTCTTGCATATATTTTTTGAATTGTCGAACCTAGCAATGTGTCTGAATGATTTCCCCCTAATCCCCAAACCATCACAGTTGCGACCGCTATCTTTGTTGACCCTGGCTAGCTCGGTTGTAATGGCGGCTTAGCTGATTTGCTACTGAGAGAATGCGGAGCCAGCCAAGGGAGGTGATAAAGGTTTGATAGAAATAAAGCCATAGATGCATCCATGGTATAGTGGAGACTTATCGGAATGTACATCCTGGAGATATCGAGGATGAGTTTGTTGTGCTTATAATACAAATTGGAATCCAGTGATAATGTGGTGTTCTTGATGTGGTAACAGCTGAGAGTTGTGTGTTCTTTCAATTTCGTGAAATTATCATCCCTTGTGTGTTTCTATGTGTTGCATGAATCAACATGAAACACTCACTTTGTTCAAGTTCAGTAAAATATAATGATAACACTTGATGTAATGATAATATATTCTTTCAGTTTTAGGCTTGAGACTTTTTAGAGCCAGCAACCAAACAGTGTTTCGGTGAGCATTAAATTTACTGCTTTGAGTTCTCCTGTTTGCCATGTTTCAATTAGCAGATGCCTGTGCTCACTGAATTATGATGTCTTACTTTTCTGTGGTAAACTGTTTTTGCTATGCATTATACTTCAAATGCAGAGGTTTGTTTCGAGATGAGTAAAGTGTTTTCAAGTGATAATTAGAATGCTGTGGCTGTCTTTGTCCTGTATTTTCTTTGTAATAATTTCAGGCAATTTATGCCCACCCTGAACCATGCGTCTTGCATACACACCTGCAATTCCCTCAACACAGCTTACAGGAACACAGACTTTGATAACAGCTTGGGCTTTAAGATGAAATCTTTGAAGTGGGAGAAGTATAACCGTATTGTGTACCCCCCACAGAAGGAAGGTGAAAACATCAGGCCAGCAGTGAGTAGCTCTATTTATTGTACTGACAATATACATATTAATTAGGTATGTTGTATCTTTGTTAAAGATATTGGGCATACAACAATTATTTACATTGATGACACTCAGTGGTGTTTTGATGATCGAAAACATTGAGAATCATTTGAAGAATTGATTAAAAGTGATTATCGATTGTAAAAAACATATTTAAGATTAATTGGAACTTTGTTGTTTAAGTATATCTCACATGAATGAAGTAAACTAACCGTTAGATTTGACAAATATTCATGAACAAACATGCGCTCAACACTGTAAAGCCATGTGCATGGTAAACGTTTAACCACTTTTTTTTGTCTAATTACAATTTCGGTGTCTTTCTTGTATGCATTTCTTTGCATGACAGTATTTGTTATAGAAGACATCAATTAGAAAATACCAGGTGAGAAACCCTTAAATTTGTGACTACATTAGAAAAATATATATTTCAATCATTATTGTTGACCACAAGTCCTCTGATAATTGATAGTGGATTTGGTTTCTGATTTCCAACAATAATGGTCCACTGAAAAGACTTGAAGTGATATTGATAGTTTAGTTTCATTGCTGACTTGGGTGTGGTCAGTTCTACCAAACCTCAGAACTAAATTCCTAGCTTGTCTACTAGCCCTAGTCATTTGAATTCAATATATTCTGGTGCCATGTCACTCTGATTATCAGCTTAAGTGCTTCTGATATTTTAATAGCGTGATGAAACCAATGCAAAACAAAGTTGGAAATAGGTTCCCTTTGTGTCACACTGAGATTTCCTTTCTCGGTCACCTGAGTTACGAAATATTTTTCAAAATGTCACTAAGCATTCAAGGTGAACTGACTTGTTTGTTTATATCCAAAGCTTGTTTGCTGACAAGGTCCTCAAGATCTTCTTGTATTACCTGGCAGTAAGAGTAGGGGAACCTGACAGGCTTCAATATCAAGTCAATTTTTTTAAGGAGGACCTCGACCATACACATTATTTTCTGGATTTATAATTTGTTATTTAACCAACATTTCTAATTTATCCTTTTTCACTATCAGTGTCAAATGTTTGAATTTCTGACTACCAGACATGATGAAATGACCTATCTATTTCAATGTTTTCAGGAAATATGCCATGCCAGATTTCAAATCAAGTACAGTCCTCTAAAGATGTGGTACATTGCCGTAATGGTGAGTGTTTTACGGGAGAGAACGTGCGTGAATTCAAAACAGAACCAGTTGATTCACTGTACTTCAGTCCAACTTCATAAGTTATTTTGGAAAGAATTCGTCTTTTCATGTAACGTATACACAGCATGAAGCACATTTTGTACGATATATTTGTATTTTAATAGACTTTTACTTGTAATGTGAACATATAGTGTTTTGATCCTTGTTTTGTGAAACTTTGCTTTAGTCATATATGTGTTGCATGTTTCAGATACGAGGAATGTCAATAGATGAAGCATTGAAACAGCTGTCATTTTACAAGAGGAAGGGGTCTGCAGTCATGCAGGAGGTTCGTTGTTTAATCTTGACAGTGTGAAACAGGTTATGGTTCAACGTTTCTAAACACACTTAGTTGTCATGTTATGTTATGCCTATATTGACACAGTTGTGTAAGACTGCTTCACAGTGTATCAACTGCCTCTGTGGTCTAGTGGTTAGAGTGTTCACCTGGAGAGTGGAAAGTCAAGGGTTCGACCCCAATCTGCATCGGTGGTTGTCGGCGTTAATGGGTACAACAAAGTCTGGTCGGCTCAGAATCAGTATAATATTGTCTGAGTTGGATATTCATGCTTAACTGCAGCAGGGTATCTGAGTGAGTTAGCTCTATAAAACCAGCTTAAGACTGGGCTAGTACAAGCAGCCACACATACATGCATGTATATCGTCATATGAGCGAAGTATTCTTAAGTACAATGTTATACCCCATTTTTCCTTGCCTCACATTGTATCACAACAAAACAAGAATGCATGTAACAGCAGCTGGAGAACGTGTCAGTTCATAGAGGTGAGAGGCCAGTTCAGAGATAAAAGGAATATAACCAGATTTTCCTCTGGTACAGTCCTATGAACATGAAGATCTAGAAAGGTTGTTTCATCGACTTTCTAATAACTTCTGATAAGCCATTCAACATTAAGCCTGCTGGACATTATTCCACAGACCAATCCTAGAATTACTGGTCAACTTTGAGGGAAGCCTTTCAGCAGGTATATCTGTTTTCCCACTCTCTCTCTCTCGTAAACAAATACAGTGTGATTATGATATTGGGACCAGTTCTATCTACAATGTGCCTGATACATTTCACGACCTCATCAGGCAATAAATAATTACTTATCAAGGCAAATTGTGAGATTTAATGTTACCTTGGACATTATTATCTGTACACTGTTGACAGGTGTTGGAGGAGGCCCAAGAAATGGCAGTACGAGACCACAATGTAGAATACAAGTCCAATTTGTGGATTGGTAAGAAGCTTACTTTCAGTTTGCATGTTTTTATTTATGTGATGCAGTGGACTTTGCTTACAGATAGTGATCCTTGGTTTATCAAACCATCCCTCTGCTCATGGATTTCAAAAAGGTGTAAATCTAAAACTTTGACTAAAATACTGACAGGACCCATGTAATGTTGCTAGAAAATTGCAGACTGCAGTAAGAAACAGCATTGGCATATATTTTGGTCATTGCTTTGTTGAATGGTTGTTTATGTTTCCAGCCTCATCATTTGTCGGTAAAGGTAAGACTGTGAAGGGTCTCCGGAAACACCGTGGCCCCAGGTATGGGATCATCCATTACCGCTACTGCAACATCTTCATTAGACTACAGGAAGGTGCCCCTCCCAAGCACTACTACCCACCTCCTGCTACAGGACATGAAAAAATGGAGGAGTTTATCAGGAACCAGAGATCCAGGAGGATCATACACTCTTTATGAGACTATCCCTTTGAATGCATTTCTCTCATTTTATTCCTGGGACAAGGCATTGCCACAGCTAGACCTGTATAACAAATCTTTGCCGAGTGTTCTCGGATGTTTGCAATTTGTTTATTGGTCTACTTTTGATTGTTCCTTGCTAGTGAATTTCATCTGTGTGGTTCAGATCTGTGACCAATGTTATTTTGAAATTGTCCTCATGAAATTGGAGCATGGGCGGCCCAGTGGTCTCAGTTGTACCTCTGTCAGCTCTGTCACCTAGTCAATGGTTCAGATATCACTTGGTCAATTATCAATGTCAACCTGGAGGTGTATGGACATGCTGGAGGTGTATGGACAGTTAGTAAATGAATTCAGTGTGTATCACTGAACTGTTCCAGAAAACACATCATAAATCTGACATATTGAAAGCAGTTTTAAGTGAAGTTGCACACATGGGAAGTCGACTGTTGTGGGTTACCTGGTCCACATACTCACTCACCATGTGATGTTTTTCGAATCTTGGCAGGTGTATTTGGAGCTAGGATGAAGATGGAGGAAAACAAGTCAAGAATTGCACACCAGTATCTGTGTTACATCATGTGGTAAACTTTTGTTGCATCAAGGGATCTGCTTCTCGGTTGTAGACAATAATATATTAAAGTTGCTGATTAGTTGTGTGTGTGAGAGAGTGAATGTTTGTGCAGAAGAATAAAGTGTAAATATCTTTGTTTTCTTGTTGAGTACCTTGGGTTCTACTGTCCGAAGAAAATTGTTTTCCTGTCTGAGGTTATTCATCCGCATCTATCTCCTGACCAACATTAGGTACAATGAACTGAAGAGTTACGTAAGCTGATTACAGACTGATAATCAGCCTCAAAATAGGTCTAGATAAATTCTGCCACTGTCATGAGGAGTTTCTCAGATTAGATAATTCTTCCACGGACTTCATCCTAAATGTCCCTTAGGATTATACTTTGATACAAGCCATATTGTCAGTGGAGGAGGTTGACAGAAAACATTCACTAAAACATGTTAAATGTTGAAGATAGTGGCATCATCCATTTGCTGTTTCTGTTTTTGCCCAGATTATGTTGCTTTCATATTTTAACTTCATTCATCCATGTCTTTCCTTTCTTTTTTTGCCAGCTGTAATGTGACTGTAAGACGAGACAAGACAGTGTTTATAAGCCACTGAGTTATTCAAGTACACAACATCTTTTCCTCTGCAAGGATTTTATTCTGGTCAAAACTATTGCTTGGATCATTTGCTCAGCATGGAAGTATTTCACAGGAAACATTGTGAATAAAAATGAATTTGTACAATTATTGCTCAAAGCAAAATATTTTGGAAATGAAAAAGTGCATGAACAAGAGGAAACACAATTATTATGAGTACTAAAAACAATATGAAGCACAGCCAGTTAGGTACCACCCCCTTGGGGACCAGTGTTGTGAAGAAACGTGGTCTCCAAGTCTTGCTCAGTGACATCATAGGTTTGTGTGAAGGAATCTAAGAGATCATTGAGGAAGATCTGATAGAACAAACTAGAAACTTCAATAAAGGTAACATGACAATGAAATAGATGAATGCAATATAATAACTGAAGAGAATGAACAATATTATGTATCTGCTTGAGTCAACATCAGGAATTTGTGTTTCACAGTAGTCATTAACTGCAAAGAATTCAGGTAATGTTCTCCTTTAGGAACTGCCATGGCAATCATGAGTTAGAGAATTATGTTAAGTTGAACAGATACATGCTAACTTGAGCATTTGACAAAACCACTGAAAGTTGTTAAATGCAACAAATATGATTACGTGTGATAATTAAGTGTCTTCCATACAGAAAGTTGGAAAGCAACGAATCAAAATGAACAAAATAAAATGGGGAATTAAACAGAATGGAAACTTCAAAAAAAATGCATAGAACCTGCTTCTACAAAGACATCTCAGAAGTTGAGAAGAGTCTTTAAATAAAGATCATCACTGATCTGATATATGTACTGGGAGGACAGTTTGGTTTACTTGCCAGTATGCACTGATAAGATATAGAGATAAGGCTACTAAAAACAGATAGAAGGGATGTAAGGGTGTCTGTAAAATCCGGCAAGGAACTCTATACTCCTAAATCTTTAACAGGTAATTGATGTGTGTTTTGAGACATTCCCATTTGAAAACGATTTGCATGATGTAATTTCCCTGCAGATAAAAAACAAAATCATTCTATCACCTGCACCCTGTTTGTTTGAAACATGAGGAAATATATTTTTTATTCCTTCATATCGTCTACTATTACTAACAGTAAGTGTATTTACATTACCCCCAGGACTCACGCCAGTGAACTGAAAATCCATGCACACAACTTCAAATCTATACACATACTAACTCAAAAACATGTATAAATGTTTGGAATTAAACGGTCAAATATCAGAGTCTTAGATGTAGCTTCCTATTTGTGTAGGCACCTTTCATTGAAATGCAAAAAATCGTACCAGTTGAAAAGGCTTAATCAACATAGTGACAGGAAGAAAGATTATAATACAGTGCAGGAAATGACTCATTTTCTCCCGAAAAACATATAGTTTCAGAACAAATTATTCCTGTTTTTAACAGTATCTGATTCCAGGAGACAGAGCCTTCTTTGAACGTTTGAAAAAAACATTTCGGCCGTTAGGATCTGTTCTATTATAGACAGAATGCTCTGCATTCACCATCCAGCAAACACAAGCCAGTAAGGTCCCAAAGTACTATTGCAACATGGACCAAAATGCCGTGAAACCAGTATAATAATACAACCTAAAATGTTCATAATGTTCCATTACAGTATACATCACCAGGCTCTATCTGCTCCATTGTGACACGGCATTGAGTGTCACCATGCTCTGGGTTCCATCCTGATGGACCATGGCACGTTGGCCATCGTAGCCCTGTCTGGGATCTTCTTCTTGCCCACCACCTCCAGCACCACCTGCTCCTTGTACCTGTTCCACAGCCTGTTCAGTATCAGCCGCTGATGAAGAGACTGGTTGTCAGGAATGAGGCACTGCCGTTTCTGAGCCATGGTTCGAAGTTGCTGTTTTTTGGCAAATATCTCAAACTGAACTATGTTCATGCATATACATTTAGCTTTGCCATCAGCTATCATGTATACATTTTCCAGATCTTCTCCTGGAAACAAATCAGACGAAACAGTGTCACGAAGTGAAAACAATTACGCACATGCCCAGAGAGAAATATCATGAACTAAATGCCAATATCTTTGATGTATACTTATCCTACATGTCCTGGAAGTGCTCTGTCTCAGAGTTATGTCCTTTAGACGCGTCAGGATCCGCTTACATGAATTGATCCGTTGGCATGATATTCCTTTTCTAACAGGAATGGAAAGCTTTCTCTGGCATTGTTTCTCAAGGTACTGAACTAATATGCGGCAGTGTAATTTATAACTGTAATACTTGATAACGTTATAACACTCAATAATCAACCCACAACAACGCTCACTCGCTCACCAGCTCCCATGTAGTCCCCCTCGTGCAGCCTCGTGATGGTGAGGTAACGAGGGTTCAGTGAATGGACCCTGTAAGCTCGACCGTAGTTTTTGTTCAAGAACTCCTTCTGTGACGTCTTGTTCGGCAACACCAGAGTTGATGGTTTGTGAGGGGATTTGAGACGCACAAGAGGGACTTGCTTGATTACGCGGCACTTGCCAGACATGAGGAAATAGATTTGGGGTGATACGCCTTTGACGTTGCCAAGGATGATCTGAAAATGTGGAACACGAGGGATGTGAATTGCAAACCAACAAACAAAATATGGTTATCAAACACCATTCTGACATTATTTTACTCTAAATAAAGCGTTTGAATAAGTCAATATTGAGTGAGTAACCTAAGTCATTTTTCTGGTTCCTCATTCTCATTAAACCAAAAGGATACCTCTTCTCTTTTTCTTATTTGATCAAAACAATAATTACGCCGGTATCGACAAACTCCAGAAGTCATCAACTATCGCAAGCGTGTTGGAATCTTACATCATTATCCTTGTAGTCCATGATACTGGATACGTCTGCCACGGCCCCCAGCTCAGCTTCCGTCCAGGACCGGAAGTACTTAGATCCATGCAGAAAGTCGAGTCTCTCCCGTCGCTGCTGTTCCCACGCAACCCTCACAACATCGTTGAAGTCTGACTTGCTCAACATCAGAAGCTCGCAGTCAGCTGTGGAGATGTGATTGAGAGGGTAGGGAATCAGTCATGGTGTTTGGGGTTCCGTTAAAGAAAATGTTCCACGACCTTTTTCATCGGAGAATCAAAGGGCAAATGATTCCTACAGCTACGACACTCGTAAACCTATGACAAACTAGATTTATGACAGGTCCCCAAAACTTTGGGGATTGGGGTCTAGGACCCTAACGTAACACACCCTCGGGGTCTTTGATGCACAAGAGAACAGTGTAAAGAGAACATTCTATGATGACATCGTGTTTTGATTTACACTTGCAGGTTCTGCGTAGGTAAACGACGGCTGAAACAGCGATCCAAAGTGTCTGGACACAAAGACATAGATCATTACCACCCAATCCCCTTTAAGATTCTCCAGATTCATGAAGTGTTCACTGATCAGAAATATTCGGCGCTTGAAGGTGCTATTCATATTTTGGGGTCATAACCATGAGCTTTATGTTTTACTTGTACACCCAGACATGCTTTACATAAAGTGAATCTTCCCAGATGACTGCGTGAGTACCATACAATAAAACATACTGTGACAGATAACTGTGGCGCTTCTTTTAACTTCTCTGACAAAGGCCAGCTCGCCAAAGGTAGCGCCTGCCTTAATATCGGGAAGATAGGTCACCAATTCGCTACCTATGCAAAGAAAGAATTTGTTGAGTTCAAGAAGTGCAACAGTTCAGCTGTGTCATGTAACCGCATTTACAGCAACCATGTCAGTAAATAAATGTTTTGCGACAAAATCGGGTGGACTGGTATTATAGATCATGGCGCTGGACTTCGGAATGATCGGCATCAGCATGGTTGCCCGACACTATCGACCATTCGCAGCTACTTGCTGCCTCCTGCATTCGTTGGCCGTCGACCACACATCATGATGCTTTCTAATGTCCAGTGTCCAAAATCAGTCTTTCAGTGTGTTACGTGTACAATCTCATTATAACTATCGTCAAACAATTATTCCTTTGACCATCAGCAAATGGGTAACAATGGGCACTCTTTCAGTATCTCTATACGACAAGTATACTCCATAAATACCTGTCCGTGGGTCCTTCTCCGCCAGCCTACACCCCAGCGACCCCGACACGACGAAGTAGACATTGGTCCCGTCGTGGCCTTGCTTTATAACCACTCTCCCGGCCCCAACCTGCTCGTAATGGAGACGGTCAGCCAGTGATTCCTTCACATCCGTTGAGTACTTGGCGAATACAGGCAGTCGTTTAATCACCTCCTGGGTAGCAGAGCATATGTCAGGGGTAGGGAGGCAGGGATCATGATTATAATTCAAGAATCCTCATTATGATCGGGAACCCGAATCGCTATGTGAACAATCGCAGTGCGGTTTTAGAGTGATTTTGTGCGAAAGGTCGCAGCCTGACCGGTCAAGGACACAAGTATAGAATCACGACGAGGAGAAACATAAGTATTTACTGAAAACACTTGTAGATCTGATGCCAGCTACAAATGCCCATTCTACGGACAAAGGATTACTACACATATCGAATAGTAAATGTACGAGGGGTGTCCCAAAAGTGGTCGGTCTCACTGCATTCTCGATGTCCAATGTTAGAAATGCTTCCATTTCATTTTGAAGGAATCATTAGCTAAGGCATATCCAGAATTTCACATATGTGGTTAATGTGGTTAACGAGATATTTGTCATCACAACGCATTGGGGTGTAACATTGCAGAACAGAAAGTGAAAAACAGAGCCTCTTGGAGGATGGCATGCGCTAGGAAAATATGATGTGAAATATGTTCAGCATAGTATGGATGACATCACGTCATAATCACAATTCAAAGATTTTGATTGCTTGATATATATTTAGACGAGCCTTTTTTAAAGTTGGCACTGTTTACAGTATACTGACAGCTGACACTTGTATGACCATTCAGTATTTCGTTTGAACTCTTGGCATCATGCAAAAATAAGTGAAAACATTACAATAAGTTATGTCCTTTTGATTGCATGTATTGCCGATTTTGCGTTTATTGGGGGTACCAAGATATAAGTCAAATATAACAGGGATCGTGAGACTGGAACATGGAAAAACACTGTGTTTCAGCTTGACAGATAATATGGAGAAAAATAACACATAAACATGGTTGCATTTTTATAACTCTATAGGTGAGGCCGACCACTTTGGGGACACCCCTCGTATTTGTAATATTACCGGTAAGTATCATATGTCTTCAATTGTGCACGGCTGTGCTACAACGCAATAGCACAAAAATACCCATTCTCTTCCCACAGACGTTACTCTTGTCATATCTTCCTACATTGTTAATTGTATGTAAATGACAGAAAGACAAATTGTATCCACCGGTTATATGGCATCGGTACCTCAACTCACCAACAAACATTTGATATCCCCTGGACTTCTTTGGCCTGATTTGTGTGCGAGGGCCTCTCGAGCTCTCTTCGTCAATCCCCCATAGTTCTTAGAGCTGGTGCAGAACTCGCGGAAGTCAAAGCTAATGGCTCTGCCGTCCCTCCCAATCACTCTAAACACTTGGTCATCCTTCCGTACCTGACCTGCCAGCTGGCGACTCGTGCAACGAAACAGAAGGACGATGTTGTAAACCTTCTTGAAGAACTGCACCAGCCTGGGCTTGTCACCAGATGACTTCACCGTTTCCTGGCTTTGGGCGACGGAATCAGAGGGAACTGATGTGGCAGAGACACAGGGCGACGGAGCTAGTATTGTTATAGTCTTGGTCAGGGCTTGAGACAGCGTACTTCTCCGGCGATTCTGGGAACATATATCATTGAGACAAGGTAGTCAAGAAGAGCCTTCATCATTCTGTATAAATCTGAAAATTCACGAATTGCTTCTGGTTCAGATACCGTCAGATATTGATACAGAACTTCTTAATACCAGCAAGCCGTTATCATGCCTTGTTTGTTGGTTCGTTTAACTCTTCAGTTGTCCGACTACATGGCGGCGGACTGTCAGTAATCGATCTATGCAGTGAAAGATATTGTGAGTGAGTGAGTGAGTGAGTTTAGTTTTACGCCTCACTTAGCAATATTCTAGCTATATGGCGGCGGTCTGTAGATAATCGAGCCTGGGTCAGACAATTCAGTGATCAATAGTATGAGCATCGATCTACGCAATGACGACATATGTCAACCATGTCAGCGAACCTGACCACCGGATTCCGTTAGTCAAATCTAAAGACAAACATGGGTTACTAAAGATCAATTCTAACCCGGATCTTCACGGTTCGATTATACGAAATCAATGAAGTCACCGAGCTTGATCCATTTGGGAGTCCCTGATCCGTTTAAAAAGGAATCTATACTATCGTGACTTTATGTAGTCTCAGCGTCATTAAGTCAAGTGTGATGAACAGCTGAAAAAACATGTTGATTATGCTTATGTCACACAATTTCGATGCTTTTGTACAACTGTTAAAAAGAATAAGTGGTATTTAAAACAACATAAACCATGACTTAGTCCATGAATGTGCTATACATGAGACGTAAAAGTCAATTAAATGGTTCTTCCCAGATATAACTAAACTGCTGTGATGGAAGATGAAATTGTGACGTCTTATCTCTAAAATCAGCATGTCCCTTCATAATGACGCTGAGTGTACATTTCTCTGTCATTGCACATGTTAAATCGAAAGTTAGGAGAATCTTGATATCGACCTCCACTTTTGTTTCATCATAGAACCTAGCAGCAAATGAAACATATTCCTTCAATACATTATACATTTCATGCATAGTACATGCCACATACTTGATTTTATTAGCAACTACATACATTAAACTGACTTGATGAACGTAGCATTCATAGCATTCTTGACATGGTCATAACGGTCATGGTCATAACGTCAGTCACTGGACTGTCTGGTCCAGCCTCGATTATTTACAAACGATGTCTAAAGGATTACTGAAAGCGAACAACAGAAGTATCTGTTTACCGTCGGTGTCTTGATAGAATCATTCCTTCCTGTGCACGTTGGGCTTTCAAAGGACACAGTTTGTTTGCTGTCAACAAGCTCACACGTTTCTACTTCATCGATGTTTTTCAACACATCATGGTCGTTGTCTGTTGGTTGGGTATAATTGGAGAGTTCAGACGCGCGCAGTCTTGATTCGGTATTTCGGTCCCTTGAGCTTAGAACACATAACCTGTACGGACTTTCAACTGAAGCATGAGACGCGCGACCATTTCGACTTTTTCTACTGTCAACGCGACTCTCACAAAGACTGCTCTCTGAGATGGTTTTCTTCCGTTCCGTTGCTGGTTGACGAGAAACAATTTCAGCTGAGGCGCTGACAATATTCTTTGGATGTGGTGCGACATCACTCCGTGCCATCTCTTGACGTTTCTGAACGACGGGCATGTGTCTGTTATAAATATTACTCACGTTTGGACATTTGTCGAATTGTATTCTACGCAAAATGTTTGGATATCCTGCCAATAAACGTTCAATTCCAGTTCCCTTGTCATTTCTAGCATCTTCTGCCCATGTCCCCAAACGTTTTGAAGCTCTTGCTTTCGCTTTATCATACCCGTCTCTGCCGAACGACATCACGCCTTAGAAACACGTGCTATTGTTTACATCTGTGAGGTCAGAGGTCGTCGTTATGCGCGCATGTCATGGCTCCACTTCCGCTTCCTATTTTGTCAAGGCATGTGCTGTGGTGTGGTAATTTTCAAAGAAGTGATCGTTTGATTTGCTGTATCTTGGAGGTATGTCTCATTAAGATAGAGTGTTTTGATCATATGATCTGATCCGAATGAATAATTACCAGCTGACGCTAGAAACGACATTGATCGCTGGGATGTGGAATGATAGAAAAAATCCCCATAGCACTAGCACTAGCTTTAGCGCTAGCAGTCGTGTCATTGACGAAAGCGTAAATAATAAGCTAGGAGTAGGAGTCCTAGTTACATGGACATGACATGCTTAAATAATCCACTTGCATTGATTTCACAATAGCATGCCCGTAGATCGATGTCAGTGAAAAAGAAAATTGCAGAGTATTGGTGTGTATCGTGAAGGTGACATTCATAACCGAGCTTTAATCCTAACTGACGAAATTGTTTCATGTGGAAAATAATCCCAACCATGTCCTCTCAGGTTTTTCACACTGGTGTATAGTCTCAATGGTCAATGGAGATAGCACACCTGGCAACTAAATGCATGATGTCCGCCATTCTTTAAAAAGCATTTAATAGTTAGCCAAGAATGAGACCATACTAGTGGGACAGGCTGGTCCAACAGTTTATCATTGTATAGAAGACGTCAACAGCCATAACAGACTTATTCACATCTTCACCCAGTGTTTGCTAAACTGCAAAATGACAGAATTTATCGCAGAACAACCATCACAATTAGTCTCTTCTTCCTGGCATATGATATCTGTGGGTTTATCAGTGAGGTAAATGAAAAATTACTTCCATTCTCTGTCCCACAGAACACCTATTGAAAAGGAAAAAGGGAGATCCACAATTTTTTATATTAAAGAGAAAATAATATGAAGTGTTCTCAGGCCCCCCTAAGTAATTGAAGGAATTACAGCAAATTTGAAGGAATTGCATCTCAAATGTAAACAAACGCAGCCCACTCGCGAAACAATTGCAGCGATATCGGTAATTTAGCGGTAATAACAGAAATACATCGGCCCTATCGGAAGCAATGTCGGTAATACTGGAAACACGATCGGCCATCTTCGGAGATTTTTCGGTCGCGAGCGGAAACTCACGCAGCAAAACATGGCGTCGTTGGAAGAAGCGCCCGTCTCGGTGAGATTTGTTTTTAGTTTCTACTATTACATTTTTATACTTATCCATCTTTGACCACCCGTGTTGAATGCGTTTAGGTATGAGGTGTTGTCGGGGCAATAGCTTATGTTTTTAGGAAAAGATAGTCACTCTAGGAGAGTGTCACAAGTCATGCCCCTGTAGTTTGTTTACATCTGAACATCGAAGTCGTGCCGATGATTACGAACGTGCGCCAGATAAAACATCATTTTTTTGTAAAATGTGTTTAAATTTGTCAATTGCACTTCGTAGCAAGAAAAATTATGGCTCATAAACTTCTTCATGGCGCACGTTCATGATGTTCGTAATCATCGGCACGACTTCGATGTTCAGATGTAAACAATCTCCAGGGGCATGACTTGTGACACTCTTCTGCAGTGACAATCTTTTCCTAAAAACATAAGCTATTGCCCCGACAACACCTCATACCTAAACGCATTCAACACGGGTGGTCAAAGATGGATAAGTATGAAAATGTAATAGTAGGAACTAAAAACAAATCTCACCGAGACGGGTGCTTCTTCCAACGACGCCATGTTTTGCTGCGTGAGTTTCCGCTTGCGACCGAAAAATCTCCGAAGATGGCCGATCGTGTTTCCAGTATTATCGACATTGCTTCCGATAGGGCCGATGTGTTTCTGTTATTACCGCTAAACTACCGATATCGCTGCAATTGTTTCGCGAGTGGGCTGCGTTTGTTTACATTTGAGATGCAATTCCTTCAAATTTGCTGTAATTCCTTCAATTACTTAGGGGGCCTGGTTCTGAATACTTGTCAAAATTACGCAATAGTTGGTCATCAATGCACTTTCAAACAAGATCTATTTACTTACTCAAGATGGGAATATTGTACTTAATAGTTTACACTGTGTCTTTGTTTACATAGGAAAAGAGGCCATGTTAATTCTTGTTTATACAACTGCTTTGATATTTTAAACTTATTTCAATTATTACAAATATCAAATAAAGTAAATGAATATCAGTAACTACAGATTATCAAATTTTCATCAACACACTATTTTTCCAATAAACTGAATTCTTTGGTGTGCACCCCTTGTTATAAGAGACACCATTTGTGAATATATTACTTCCATTATTTCTTACTAGCAATCGTCAAGGACTGTCTATTGAACTTTGATTTTCCTGGGCATCTACAAAACAAAGGGTAATAAATGATTTTTAATATATAAATATAATGTTGAATGGTGCCTCCATTGATCATTTTCATTGTTGCATAAAGGCAGGCTGTTGGAACTGTCTGCGTGAAGGTAATATAACTCATTATTAAACTTCATCAGGAACAGTAATGACAAAACAGAAAAAAAATGTTTGAGTTGTAGATGAGGAAGACTAGGGGGATACCTTACCCAACTATTTTACCCACATAGCCCATGCGCACACAGAGTGTATAAAGGGCTGCACAGCTAATGCAGAATTGTCTGATGAGTTCCCTTAGAACGAAACAGGTCACCACCCTGCTACTGTTAAGTGCCTATCCCACTCCGACGGGGCCCACCTCAGATTTACTATGTTTTAATTGTAGTCATGATAAATATGGACCTTTTCTGCAAGCATTATCATCAGAATTAACAAAAATGGAAGTATGTACATATATTTTCAACCAAGTAAGTGAATAAGACTTTTGTCCAGTGATTTAAATATATATTTGGGTCATATTAAAATGAATCTTTTGTCATCTGCTATGCAGTAATTGATATGTTGCACACAATGCAGATATGTGTTTACGTCAAAAATGGTAAAAAATAACATACCGATTGTGGTCATATAAATTTGGTACCAAGCAAAAGAGGAGATCGCCATGAAGGTTCACTAGCCAATGCTAGTATTAAACTAGTCTTGTGAAAGTGTGCGAAGATCAAGTGTTGTGTAAATATTTCAGAAAACATTCATATTTTGTCACATTGCAGGAATCAAAATATGAAATTACGTGACAACCACAGACTTATAAATGTCACTAAACCAGTCTTTATCTTGTCTGCTTTTACTACACCCTGGTAAGTAAGGATTTGTTTTGAAAATTAGTAACCAATTATTGAAAATCAAAATGGGGACTTTCTACAATTTTACACCTCTGCCATTGTCCCCACAAAACAACAATCATACATGACCGCATTCATCAAATACAATGACAAATACATGCTTTCGCACCACTGATTTACCTCAGATGCACTGTTGCAAACATAAGTATTTACATGAGAATATATGAAAAAAAGTAATTCTTACCTTTGCTATGAAAGACAGGGTGTATTCAGTACAGTTTAGTAAATATACACACTGTCATGGTTGAGGGAGCAGGTGCTGACCAGCTTGATTAGACTCTTGGCAAGAAACATCAAGCGCTTTGGATCAGTGGCCCTTTAACCATATGACTCATTAATGATACTAACTAGTAGTGGAGAACTGACTCTTTTCAGTATGGTCGAATTTATACAAAATGTTACATTATTTAAGTGTAATGAAGTGTAATGTAAGGGTTGACAAGAGAAGGTACATAGGAATAAATAATGTAGGCTTTTATATTTCACAATATGAAATTTAAGAATTTAGATTTGTTTTAGTGATGTTGCACTGGATATATGAGAAAGGTTAAGCCAGTGCCTACATCTGAACATATATATGTACCTATACATGTTGTTAAATATGGTGCTTTAAAGTGGGATTTCAGATGAAGATTTAGGCTTATACCTTTCAATGTTCTTTGCTACAATATGTAACGAACTGATAACATTAACATATTTTTCCTTCTTAATGCATTTTGCTGGGGCTACTCAACAGACTCCGTCCAAGCGCCTGTTCATGCAAAAGTTGTTTCCACAGCAGTTCTTGACAACTGTTCAATATTCCTTCACAAAACTTGGCAAACAGATAATTTAGTGGTACACTGGAACCTTTTGATACTTTCAGTACCTATATACATATTTTTTAACAAATAATTGTTGAGTGTCCATGGCAACAACTCGAGTTGGAAATGGTTGTAATCTTCCTTTCTGGAGTAAATCTTGAAAAACTTGCCCGTATCAGTACAACTTATTGATGTGTTCATAACAAGCATTTAACATTGCAGGGATATTATTGACGAGGACCTGTTGTTTCTAACAGGGACGTTGCTGAGTGGAATGTTGCTAACTGACCAAGTGAAATGGGATGTCATGATTCACTGATGCTCTGGTGCATTGTCAGCATGCTTTGCATGTTCTGATTCACGATTCATGTTATTTTTATATCACTTTTGGTTTTTTACTCATATTGATCACTATTTTGAATCCTAGCACATTTGTCTCTTGTATTTTTTAAAGAAAACAGGAAACAGGATTTGTTGATAGTGATGGGGGCTTGGTTGATGGGTAGTTGTCCATTTTCTATTACAGATATGACTTGGATTAGTTCTTTTCAGTGAACTATATTTTCAACATCAGACAACTTACCATCAAGGTAATGGCTGCATGTTAAGCATAAAATGTCTATAATGTTGTCTCACGATATGTGTCATATCAGGACCTCAGTATTGAGATACATATCGTATGGTGAGGCACCCATAGCATGACACTCCTAAAGTGAAGTGGCTGGTTTGGAATGTCATTAACTCAATTCATGTATAGTTTCAGGGTATCATCAGGAGTCATTCCACAAAGCAGTTGAGGATGAACTATGACAGCAAGATGCCATCAGCTGAGGGGGTTGCTGACCCGGAGCTAGCCAACTTTATACAAATGGAGTCCCAGAAGGCCCAGCTACAGTCACAGATCCACAAGCTGTCGGACATCTGTTGGGACACATGTATGGACAAACCTCGAGACAAGCTGGATAGTCGGACTGAGACCTGTATGAGGAACTGTGTTGAAAGGTTCATAGATACCTCACTGCAAATCACAAACCGATTCCAACAGATGCTGCTTCGAGGTACCCAGTGATAATGCTAGCAAACTAGATGATGTGCATATGATTGCCTGAATATATGTGAGGTTGACAAAGAGTAAACAGAAGATCCTGGGCATGACTGTTTAGATCACTTGTTAATTGGATGATTGAGAAATCTTGCTACACATTGAGTGCAGCACAAGACAAAGAACTTACCAATCATGTGTGGTGATTGAGAAATCTTGCTACACAGTGAATGCAACACAAGACGAAGAACTTACCAATCATGCATAGTGATTCCTCTTTCTCTTCATGGGTAATGAAATATGCAAACCAGTCCTATTAAGCAAGGATGTGTTTCCTCCTCATAATGATGTGTGTGTTTCTGCTGTCTGTATCATTTTGAAAGTCTGATGTTGTTACTGAGGAACCAATAAAAATGAAATATTTCTCCCTGTTAATGTGTGGAAATATTTTAAAATGGACATTGCAAAGAAAACTGTTTCTGTTGTTTTGCTGTTTCTTTCACTTTTGTTAATGACAAATACTCAAATGTGTCATGTCTGACCAGCCCGGCAATAAAACACCTATATATTTAGAGGCTCACAGGATACTCTGACCCATTTAACTTGTGTACAGTGTAAAACATGTAGTTTAACTAAAGCTACGAGCATGTGACCTATAGATAACAAACTTAGAATAAAATTTGATTTTATGAGGCTTTAAGGGAACTCAATTGTGTAAACATTTTTTTATTTTTTTTTAAAGTTTTGTGGTTGGGTTAAAAGTTTTCCATCAAAGTCAACCTTTCAGGTAACTGACAGGTCAAATCCATAAACAACAGCTCTTGTGACCATATTCTTGCTAATCATGTACTGATATGAGCTGTGTGTTAATGGTGTGTGTAATACTGTGTTAAATACAAGTCTGCTTCACTACTGCCCCATCATCAGTCTGGTAAATCAAATGAGAGGAGCAGTGGGGTAGCCTAGGGTTTAAAGGGTGCGCTGGTCGCAATGAAGATTTGGGTTGAGTTTCCTCATGGGTTCAGTGTGTGAACTTCTGGTGTCCAGTGCCATGATATTGCTGGAATGTTCGGAGAAGTGGCATAAAACTAAACTCACTCACTTGCTGCAAATGAAAATTTACTTTACATACTAAACTCAATTTAGTTTTGGGAGGATGCATGTATCAGAACTTGAAGAATTAGGGTCTGTATGCTACTTTAGAAGTTCGATCTAGTCTCCAACATGGTGCAAGGTTTGCGGCATGTGTTTTTCAAATCAGTATTTTGATATGATCATTATCATTATAGTGGTAATCCTGGAATAGCTGTCAAGTTATCAGGTTCTATACATTGCATATGTTGTGAATCTATTCTAGAAATTTAATAAAATGTTAACATTATGTTGTTTGCATTTCACATTATTATCTGTTTTTAATGACAGTCCATGATATTCTGCATTCTTTAGTAATCCTGTTTAGACTAGCATAGCAGTAGCTGTTTGAACATATAGGTATGATGACTCTCCTTCCTCAAGGATGTTAGGTAGCCTAGTGGTTAAAGCGTTTGCCGATCACATCAGGGACAAAGGTTTGATTCCCCACATGTGTAAATGTGTGAAGCCTATTTTTGGTGTCCCCCCACCATGATATTGCTGGTATATTTCTGAAATCAGTAAAAAAAACCTCACTTAGTCAGCATCCACATACCTTCAACAGAACAACCCAGTGATCCTCGTTGGTCAAGTGGATGCTGTGTCTGCAAGGACCGTAGAATATCATTGGTACAAACTTGGTCTCATGACACCAAAGATGTTATTTGTTGTTACCCTGACAGGCACTTGCCATAAATAAGATATTACAAGCATTGGTCAGCAACGTTTGAAATTAACAATGGTCCGTTAGTCTGAAGCCAATTAAAATCCACTCGGACCCACAGCTTTTGTTTTCTTCAGGTCCTTATGTCTGACAGCTGTTTCATCCCCAATAACTAACGGTATTGTTTTTCATATGTCTGACAGCTGTTTCATCCCCAATAACTAACGGTATTGTTTTTCATATGTCTGACAGCTGTTTCATCCCCAATAACTAACGGTATTGTTTTTCATATGTCTGACAGCTGTTTCATCCCCAATAACTAACGGTATTGTTTTTCATAAAATATCATCATTCATGAAGTAACTCTTTACTTGTCACATTTTTTGTTTTGCTCGAAATTACTTGTACTCTGGGTAAAATACAGGACGTACACATTCTGATCAGGACCCACAACTTTTTATAGTTTTGGGTCTTCAGCTTTTTTTTAATGGGCACACACTGCTGGTCAGTTTAAGCCACTATGCTGTGTGAGTAGGCTTTCTGTGTAAAATTGGGGCATTGTATTCCAGTTTGCTTGCACTTTAAAATTTATACACCTGCTCAGTTATGTTGAACAGGACCTTAAACCATATTTCGTCTCACCTCACCTCATCACATAAAGATCTCACCACTCTGTACCAGTAAAAGGGAAGACACATTGTTTTAGTGACATTTTAACTTAAGTACATCTGGTGTAATTGGTTTCAGAGCAGGTGGTGGAGACAGTAAAAGCTCTTTAGAAGCCGGTAGATATGTTCAGCCACATGGGGATCATTATCTTCATTAGCCTGATGAAAAACTTGAAAGTTGAGATTCTCTGTTCAAGAATATTCTGTAACTTGATGATTGATGTGGGTGAGTGATTGACAGTTAGTATTCCTGTGGCCTGTTTGTCTTTCATGTTTGATGTAAGTGTTAATGTCTGCAGACAGTATTGAATGTTTGTGGAAGATAATTAAATTGCTGGTGTTCAGGTTTAGAATCTATTGAAGACGTGACATTTATAAAGAGTTGTTCGTCTCCCCAGGGTGATTAGAACTGTCAGTGGTAATTGGTTGCACAGATAAAATTAATGTTTTTTCGACATGAAGAAAGTTAAATCTGTATGAAGTGAACAGTTACCAAATGAATACCGCTGGTATTTGTCATTAACATGAAACTGAGCGGTACTCATGACAGTGATTGCTCCGAACAAGATATCGCGTCTTCTGAAACGGGTGCAGCAGATCCACGTGCATGTATATATGTCAGTGGTGAACCAGCGCTTCGTTTAAAATGAGAAGAAGCGGTCATAAAATGTTTATTGTTCGGTCGCCAATGCGTGTTGGAATCGTCCACTGTACTGGTCAGCTAAGGAAAACGAGGATTGATGAAGAGTTCCAACCACGATGTAAAACAAAATCAACTTCCGCTGGTGCAAAGCAGCTGCCATACGTATTGGCCCATGAGCACAGGCGCCCACCGCGGGTCCGAAAAACCGATAAACTAAGCCCTGGTTTACTATCCAACCCCCTTACTATATAGCGGGCCCGAAAACCCGATAAACTAAGCCCTGGTTTACTATCCAATCCCCTTACCATATAGTAAGTAAACTGTCAGATAGTAAACCAGGGCTTAGTTTATCGGTTTTTGGGACCCGCGGTGGGCGCCTGTGCCCATGAGCTATGAAAGTAAATAAGACCGAAGCAGTACAGTATGCCCCGCATGTAGGTATGCTCATGTCGTGCAAACATTATTGGGACACCTGTAATATCCATAGACGTACCTGTTGATTTACTGTAACGTAGATGATTTTCTTGAATGTAATTTGTGAAAGATCCAATTTAGCACGTTTGTGAGGAATCATCTGACCCAAAATCACATAATTTCTGTTTAATTTTCCTTTGCATATTTATCGAATGGCAACACTGCAATCAAAATAGGCGGCCTATGGGATTGTGCATTGCGAAAGCATATTTATGCTACACTGAAAAAATATCAGGTAAGTCTATGGAAATTACGTCAAGTGCCCGAATACTTTTTGCACGGGTCAGCGCATATGTGGATGGGGTGGGGGTAAATATTATGCCACTATTCTCCTTTGGCTGGCGAACTACTTTGTCCATACAGGGATTGATCCGCTGATTTCCGCCAATTTATTTCAAACTGATCAATTTTGTGAATCGTGAACCACAATTCAATGACACAATATTAAATTTTCAGCTGAAAACCGATTTCCCTGTTGCTATCCCTGTCCATGGAAGAAACCGGTCATTACGAGAAGTAAACCATTCTCAAACGGCATGATAGGCTATTAATCCCTTACGTCAAAGGAATCCCACCAGTTCAGCCATCGGTTTGATGTGTGTAGGATACATCTGGTATAAACCTTATTATGTGACTTACCTTTCCCACAACCTCAGGAACCAGTCTGTCCCAACACTCAGCATCATGTTCGCAGTGACCTTACGTCGGTGCCAGCTGGGTGTTGTAAAAAGGAAAGGCACACTGTCGTCTGTTCTGAGACACAGTTCAAGAAGGAGCAAGCATGGGCCCAGCTAACATCACGTAACTGGGCAAATGCTGGCCCAGAAAAGTAAGAAAATCAGGCCCATTAAGGCACTGTGGAATTGGGCCTGTACTTTTTAGTACATAGGCGTTGGACCGGTACTAGTCTGTCTCACAGTTCCTGCACCACATTATTTCCGTCACCGCCTAGCCCTCTCCGCAATGCTAAATTTCTAAATGAAGCAAGTCTAGATTTCTTAAGGTTGGCCCTTTTACAGTTTTGTAAATGAAGGTACATGTATATGCGGTCGAAATTAGTTATATACTTGGTATTGCATGTCTGGCGAAACGTTTAAGATACTAGTATGTGTGTTGTTGAAACATGCAGTTAGACAGTTTGATTATTAAATGATTGACCTTAAATGTTTTCAAACGTTTTTATGATTCTGAACAAATAATAGCATGTATCTTTATACAAATTATCTTTCAAGCAATGTTGATCCTGATTAAGGACTTGGATAACCCTTTATTCTCAAATAAGACATCAAAGAAGCCGACTGCTACGTTTTTTTTCTGTTTGTTTTGGGTCGTACAGTTATAATCGGCAAGTATCAAATGTGGCGCATTAGAAAAGAAATATGGTTTGCTCGTCCCACATTGTATAAGTTAAATAATTAACCATCAAAATTCTTCAAATGCGTCACGCTATTACTGTTGATTCCAAGCCAATATTTCCCAGGTCATTCACAACCTGCATTTTAACATGTAAAATGGAGGCAACTTCAGGCCCTAATGCTAACTTCTAGAGAAGTACTGCCTCAGTTATATCGTGACTTCATTTGGAGAAAGCACTAGAATCCCTCAGTCGCAGTGGGGTCAACAGGTACACATGATTTCTGAATAACAAACGTTTTTGTCAAAGTCTTATTGAAGGAATCTGTTTTAAAACGTTGAGGTGTATTTACTGAAAGGCAGCAACAACACATATTCGTAATAGTTAGATGGTGAAAAAGAGTCGCTTGTCCGAGGCATGGGGATTCTCATTCATAAACCCTCAGAGTCTCTTCTTCTTACCGGAAATACCGTACTTTGAGTAAAAATGCTTCTGATGTTAATCTTTTGAACAAAAGGTTTTGGCAACAGCAATACGACAAGTCGCCAGGGTATGGTAGGGAATATAAAGTAGAACTGTGTTCAGGCTTTATCAACAAAGACATTTGTATAAAAAAATGAGTGAAGAAAACAGAAGGAAATGTTTGGTGAAAACGCGCACTCAGCGATCAAACGAAAGGAGCAGTCTTCAAAGACGAATGTTCTCACATTCGTAAATGAGTGTCAAGCGTTAGCTTTGTCTTTATCTAGTCCTTTAGTTCCATTTATAAGAATGCCAATTCTTTTGTGTTTAATTCCTTACCTTCAGGTTTCCACATCACTCTTCTTTCGAACGACTTTCAATTCTTTATTGAATGTTGAATCATGACGCTGATCTTCTTAAATTATGTGAAATGGACGATGTTGGGATGAACCCCTTGGCTTTTTAAATGTATAATCTGTTAAAATGAAACGCCAAAGTGTTTTTTTTTTCAGATATATAATTTATGTACTACAAAAATAGTCAACAGGTCAAAATAAAGTGTTCAATTTTTAAACATGGTCATGATATCGTCACAGTATTGTGCCCCTCCACACCATCAGAAACCATGAAAAAATCCTATTGTTGCCTTGACCATTAGCAAAGAGCAACAATCTTTTGAGAACGTAGACTGTACCATGATTGGTCACGACTGTCAATCGTAGATGCGATTCATCCCCATAGATTAGATAAAACAACCACTATTCTGTCAGGAATGTAAATTTGATATTCGAATGAGTGTCATATTCCATCCCAAACATGAAGGCTCCACCACAGATACGATCCAGCTAATTAGGTCACCTCCAAATTGCAAGAATAATGTCAAGAATATGGATTGCGCTACGATGTGTTATTGAGATGGCAACCTATTTGGCTGTCTGGTGCTGACGTGATATTATATCAATCACCTTGTACAATACAAGAATACACTTAACAGGTGTAACCAGTGAGCCAGTGAGTGAATAATGGGACGACCGCTTCTAACAGGGGCAGTCTGTGACGTCTTAGTTAAGTGCATGTTCCTATATCTCGACATAAAATATTGACTGAAAAGTAGTCATTGTCTGAATTGGCCAATGGGACTCATATTTCGGTTTGTGGCCATTATTCGTTAACATCACATCTGGTTTCAATTATCGACTATGATGTATCAATCATGTATACACCAGGCCTCAGATTCACACGTGGTCCAAACATAGTTATTGAGGTATATGCTGTCCAGTTTTGCTGGCGGGAGTAGACTTCAGACAATTGACTGAATTAACAGATAGACCTTTAGGCCAGTACTGATCGTGATGTGATCTGGGTTATCTCCTTTGGATATGAGGAGGCCCAAATGGCCGATATGAACAAATGAAAGCTGTTACTGGCCTTGCTAATTTAATGGTATGAACTGGTAAAGGACGAGAAAGAAAGTATCCTCGGTCACAACATAGAGATTAACACTATCGACCCGAATTTTCAATGGATGAAGACATTAGGTTTTTTTTCTCTTAGTGGTTGTCTTTCAGTGTCAGAAGCACGAATTGCCATGCCAGACTTGCCATTCTCTTGTTTGCTCAAAGACTGCATGCTTGTACCTAGTCTCTGGCCAATTTATATTTTCTGGAGTCAGATTGAAACTAATTTTCTTTTTTTCTCCCATTACCGTTTAAAGAGATTTAAATCTAGAAAGAAGAGTTACTTTTGAACAGCACCCACGCACGCACGAGGGAGTCAATTTCATGCCCCGACTTAAAATTGCTCCTGGTGCCTTCCTTTCCTGTACAAATATGACCTTTGTTATTGGCATGACAAAATTACACAATATTTTTGTAACCACTGCATCAATTCGTTTCCAAATAAACTGAACAGGTAGCGATAAAACATATTCTCATCCTGATAAAGAACCTTTAGGCCCTTTTCGATTGCCATGATCTTCTTCTTTAAAAACTAAGATAATTCCTGAACAACATCTACTCATCACATGTTGTACCATGGCGAGGAGCTGACCACGGGTCAACTTTGTGGTGCTGTGTGGACATTGTTCTCCGGTGTACACACACGGGTGAAATACCTCATCACACCTGTTACAAGCCCGATGTTGGCAAGGAACATATCGGTGATTGGTGATATAGGTACGCCATTAAATATCATCAACATTGGATGTGCTTCCACAAACAATGACTCACTGCTGCTAATAATCTTGTCATTTTGATGTATGGTTTTATCATGTGTACCTCTAACAACCTCTATCGACGGTGTTTTACAGGGCTTATGTACTATGCTCGTGCGATTCAATAAAGTCTGGATTTTGATGATACAGACATCTGTAGAGTTTTGGTCACAATCGAAACTCTTAAAAAACATTCTTTCTCGGAAAATAATCCTCTAAACCAGGTGTGTTCGTTTATACTTGATCACTTGTCTTTCCTTTGTCTTTTCTTTTTCTCAGTTATTTAGGGACCGCCTCCATGTAGCTGAAATATTGTTGAGAGCGTCGTTAAACAAGGAACGAACAGATAATCAGTACAAAACAATCCAAAAAGGGTCGAGATTCATTACAACAATTTTATATTGCATAAGATGTGATAAAGGTCCTTCAGTAGGAATAACAATACCTTTACATTGTACAATTCCTGCTGAGAGCGGTGCCGAGAACGGTATGCTCACGTGGCTCTATATGAATGGTGCTGATGATCTATCGTATAATGTGTCTGTGACATGACATGACGCCACATAATGACCACACGGACCACAAGGAGGCATTTGGAACGCTCATGAAATGATAGGAACCATGGAGCCATGTGTAAGTTTTATAATCATTTGCACTTTGAGCACATTCGATCTCATGTATTCAGGACGGTTTTTCTGTTTTAGTTATCAAATGTACATTAAGAATATGTCAAAGCCGTAATGTATCTATGTACGATGACCAATTAACCAAAACCAGCGAGAACATACGATTTTTCAGCTGCATCTTCAAAACCAGCAACTTAATACTTTAAGCTTAGATGTTACATTTACCAAATTCACAGTGCAAGTACGTGTGTTTGGGGTAAAAAATAGAATTTTCTACTGTTCGACCTTTCAATAACATACAGCATTCCTTCCCTCCCGAACTTTCGGTCCTCTGTGTGACTTTGACTGCTATACCCTTCTTCCGTTTGTGGGCTATTTACAATATTCATTCCTTTCGCCTCTGTAATATATCAACTTCGGTCTCCCCAACTAATTTAGACACACTAGTATACACTGAAAGTGGACTAAGTCGACACAAGGACTATCTTCCCCAAATCATGTACTGTCCCTTGGTTCCTGTTTCAGCCGAATACCCGAATCTCCGTTGATTATGGTAACGTCAAAGATCTGCGCGCTTTACTCCAACCAGACGTACTTTAACGAACCTGAAATACATTCAGAGCAACATTAAATTCAATACGTCATCTCTAGCCACGTACACATACGGCTGTTGATGTGTTCAGCTGATTCAGTGCCAGCGATACGTACAGCCTCAAACGACTTTCAACCTATTTCACATGCTTATTCAACTGCTTACAAAAACTCCAGGCCTTTTATTCTTCCTGCCACAAATCTCAGACCTCGCCAGAACAGACCAAAACAACATTTTGCTTTGGAAACGATCCATTCATGTATGATATTCCCAGACTCCATACTGCGCTAAATGCTATTGCTGTCAGTGTTCGTTGATGACTTATGTCATATTATCACGATGGTTTGACTATTGATAAAATCCATACCAGACAACAGATTGATCTGTTAACATATATTGCTGGTCATAGACTGTACCTCATTACCACAAGCCGTAATGAGGTTCTGATTGAATATGAACTATAGTCATAATAGAAATATCGGAAACTCCCGAAATGTGCCGAATGTCTGTAGTTTGATCGACTACAAACTCGTTTTGACAAGAGTTTACAGCTGCACAAACTTCTCAGACGATATGTCAATTGTTCTCGATCTGTGCCGTATGATTTGGGATTAGTCTGTTATTGCAAGCTGTCGACTTCATATATCTCAAAGAGTAATAGAATATTTCCATGATTTGATTGTATGTGAATCGAGAGACAGATTTCATACGTCCCCAATGTTAAATGATTATGAACAGTGTGGAAGCTTATGCCCGATATGTGGTCTGTAGAAGAGACCAAACCGCTGAATATCTTTCAGAGTGGTTGACGTCAGTCTCTGAGGTTGTCATGGGTAATATGAAAGAGAGGAACCAGAGTTGGAATACACCTATTCTGTCCCATATTGCTGTCAACCAAATTTTGGTTGCTCCACACACAAGGCCAATGCGCAAACTAAAGAAGACGATGGAAGTCACGGAATGGATTCCACGCTTTTAATAATATCGTCGCTATTGAGACAATGACGAGCATCACTCTTTATCTTCAAACCAAGTCTTCAGAGCATTTAATCGCAAAAGTTCGAAATTTTAAGGTGCATTGTTTCACCGATTTTCCTGGTTGTATTACGACAGAAGCTGCTCTCATATCACACGCGAAAGCAATCCTTTCCAACCAACACCATCCAGTTTGTTTCAGGATACAAATGGCCCACAAACGATTGCTTCGAGAGGCAATGTACAAAGCCATGTTCATGTTCTCAAGGTGACTACTTTCTGCGCCAAATATTTAATACACATCGTCCATCTTTTACAAGTGACATCTTAAGTGTTAGATATGGCAATGTCATATTATGTAATGATTATTAAAGAGACAGTGGCATTTATATACATAACCCCCATCATGCTTAGTTGGCTTGATTTATACTGCTTGTTTTCATAAATCTCAATTCCATTGCTCCCAAGGATATAAAAGTTGGATTTCATCAGCTCGGTGTGCGGAGAGCAATATATATCATTTAATTCTACTGGAGTGAAAGATTAATACGGATTTACGACGTCCAAGATTTATGACATCTATACACTTTGTAAACTTTAACAAGCGTTGTTAAGTCAATCTTGTTCGTCTTGCTTGTAAAACTCCTTATTCAATATGTAGACAGGCATGATAAGTGACACAGACTGGTATCCATAATATCAACCACCCTACGATGACGTAGTCCTTCATAATAATAACAAACAGATTATTCATGAGATTGAATAGATGTATGTCCAACTATACTTTTTTTAAACAAAAACACCCCCCCCCCCCCAAAAAAAAAAAAAAGAAAAAAAAAGAGGAAACTTGACATGGAAAATAATTAAATTTTAAGAAAATATTTGACACAAACCAATCCAAGCTGAACCCCAACATGTGGGAAATGGTTGCTGACGACAGTACGTCTGAAAAAAGAAAAGCTGAAAAAATGTAACATTACACTCACGTCTCATGTGAATCGCTAAGACGCACACAGCATGAAATGCAAATAAATCATGAAAGTGTATCATCATGAGCTGAAGTCTATGACAGGGGTCTTCAAAAAGCCACATCAATGGTTCTCCATATGCTGTGCTCTAAGCCACTATAAACGAGAGAATGTAAAGACTGACAGAACCTCAACGCCACAACGACTTCCCCCGTTTACACGTACAGGCATCGCAGCATGTGGTGGCAAGGCACTTCGATCAGCGTGTCCACAAGGACCATCTCAAACCTTATGGACCCGCTACGACTTTACTGGGAGTGTTTATGACCGGCCCAGGTCAGGTCGACCTAGAGTTACCACCACCGCCCAGGATCGCTACATCCGGTTGAGACATCACCGTTCAAACACCACGGCACCATTATCCGCGAAAATCCAAATCCCTTGACTGCGCCGAATCTCCGACCAGACAGTTCGCAACTGGCTATGGCAAGTCAGACTGTTTGCCAGGAGACCAATTCGTCGTTCCCATTATTAACGCTAGTGGTTGATCTTTGGAGCGTGACAATGCTCGACCTTGTTTGAGAGGACTTCCTCCAGCAAAGCAACATTTAGGTGTAACCTTTGCCTTCTCGATCACACAATGTGTCCCCAATTAAACATCTGTGGTATACTCTTGATTGCTAGAGCAATCCTCCACCTCAGATCCTTCAAGAAATTCACATTTCGCTTCAGAAAAGGTATCCAACCATTCCTCAAGACAGCATTCGGCATTTCCTTTCTTCTGTGGGCCACCACTGCCAAGCTGTTGTCCGGGCTCATGATGGTTATACAAGAGACTGACATTTTACTCTGACTAAGGGACAACACTTACTCGATGTTTTAGAAATTTGTGAAGCGATGGTTTTACTGTAATTAAGCAGTGATGCCACGTTTGAATGAGTTACACGCACTCCAAAAAGTAAACGTAAAATCAAGCAGCATGTCAAGTTTCTTTTTCTGAAGGGTATATATTTTGTGATTGGAATGTTTCATTGAATGTATGTACGCCAGAGAATAGATCGATTGATTGAGTGGTTGACTGAATGTACGCCAGGCACTACAGTGATGAGCACATGTGGTTGAATGAATGTACGCAAGACAATGGGTGGTTTGCTTGATCCAGAAGTGACACCGATGTCTGAACAACGAAATAAGACAGAATTCTGCGACATGTATTTTTGTGTTCCTTTGGTTCAGAATACTCGTCATCACCTGATGGAACTAAAGAATATAACAATCTCTTCTACTGGATGACCATGAATTTATTTATCTTGAACAACACGGACACCACTGAGTTGGCTCAGTTTCTAGTCTCACGTCAATTCTATTCGACGTGAATGTTTATACTGTGAAATGTAACTAAACTTAGAATGGCATGTTCTGCTTATGCGGCTCAGTGTTGTAAATGTAGATGATTCTCCTTTCACTATATTGCGCATTTGCCATTTTCATATACATTATTTATTTCATGGTGTATATTTATGTTTGTTCTTAAGGTTTACGGCAGTCTCTCATAACCCTAAACTGATGGCTGGCTTTAAGTCTGCATTATAGCGTGTGTTTGCCCTGTATTTTACATGTGAGGTGAGACTTTGATAAATAATCTGCCAGTCTATCTGCCTGTCTCTAAATAGGGGTGAGTAGGGACCTGGCCGCTGGGAAGTGTGGGCACTGATGTTACATCTAATGCGTCATAGAATGATTATTTATTTAGTATTTGACGCTGCGTTCAGTAATAATGTTTCTGTTACATGACGTCATACTAGGATAACGATGAGTTAAACAACAAACTATGTAAATAGTGAAGTATTTGTATTAATTACCATGTCACATGGAGTTCTCTTCACTATGTAAATAGTGAAGTATTTGTATTAATTACCATGTCACATGGAGTTCTCTACACCCTCTCAAATTTACTCAAACTGAGGTTAAACGTACACATAATTTACTCTTGTGGTCGTATGTTTGTAAATAGTATACTGTTAGATCTCAAAGCTTCATAATGTAAACTACCATTCATTAAATTGATGAGATAAATCTAAATATTTATCATTTATTTACCTTAATAGCTGTGTTAATTTTAACACTTTCACAAATATACAACTTTATAGGTAAGCTAGTTTTTGTAAACAGGATCATGGCTGTTTTTACGGGATTGTTCACAATATCAGCCGTATTGTTGTAAATTATTGTATATATTGTTAGATCTCCAATTGTCATCATGTAAACTAACATTCATTTAAATTAACAAAACTAAATGTAAATATTTAACATTTATGTCGTTCAGTATTTGTGTTGACTTCAACATGTGCACAAATTTACTGCTTCATATGTTAGGTAGTTTCTGTAAATGGCTTGGGTGGCTCAGCCATAACTTCATCTAGGGTCATGGCTGTTGACACTGGGTAGGGACAAGATTAGGTTTCTGTTGTTCTCTGGTTCTTTCAGAAACTGTGTTGGTCAATCTGCATATCTGTATACAGATATATTAGGTGTGAGTACACAATACCACTTAGAAAGTTGTCAAGTACAACGCGTATTATTTGGGATGACGCTTTCTCAGTAAAGTACAGATTCCAGTTCTTTCGTTTGTTTGAGTCCCATCTGGGATTCGAACCCAAAGTCTCAGAGGGGTATTCGGCATTTCGGTTTAAAAATGATCTGTGCATCATGTTCAGACGTGAAACATCCTGGACAATTCATATCCACACGCTACTATGTCTATACTATATTTAGGTGTGTTGCTCCAGGTGAGCTTGACGATGATTCGTTCAGGGTGATCATGGTCGATGTCTCTTGAAAGAATAAATACCGTCCCCTTGTAAACGGGATAGCATAATGTATCGGTAAATATTGTCGCCCAGCATCTGCCATGTGTGTACCAACTGTCGGATCTGTTTTGATTTTAAGACATGAACGTTCACGTATAGGATGTGTGTCATGGACGTATATCTTCGTTCTTCTTGGTACTAACATATATGTTCCACTGTCTCCTGAGTATACCAGCGCTCTACATAATCAAGATGGAAGATTGATCAAGCTCGATATGTAAATAGATCCCATGTCCCGTTTGTAAGACAGCGAGCAGTCTGTAGTGGCTGGTAGAAGTAGAAGAGTCACCAGCAATAAACCAGGAAGTCCGGAAACCATCGGCTTCTGGCGAAATATGTTTAAATGCTTTTGAACGACCTATAAAAGACGTCATAAAATACTGCTACTCGCAAACTGGCAATAATCCCTTTGAAACATAGACAGAAAGCATCATGTGTAATATCACAGGATGAAATTTCTTTGTATGATTTTATTTTTAATCTTACAGCAGGTAGACATTAATGTACTCAGCCATTTGTCATGACATTAAATCGACAAAGGACATAGGTAATACGATTTAAAGGACAATCATGAAACCCTTGATCGAGGTTATATAGGTAAACCACGTGTCCCTGATTCTCCTATCACCGGCTGAATCGAAAAGATCGAGTGATAAAAATGAAAGATACGGGTTTGGCCAGGGCATCTGGCATTCAGGGGAATGGTTCGTATCAAGAACTGAGATAATTTGAGCAGAGATATCAATGACAAATAATGGATTTCTTAATCTATCACTCTTTGATTGGTAGTGTGATGTACAACAGGCGCATGGGTGTTTGCTTGAGAAAATTCAAACATTTCCTTTAATCTCACGAGAAATAGCCGTATTATGAATATTTGAGATTGTTTATGATTGTGGTGAGTATAAGGAGTTCTTTTGTAGTCTGTTCATCTGTCAAAGGATCTTGTGTAAAGAACCTATTTGAGTGGATATTGTTAATATAGATATCACAGTACTGATGAAGTTAGAGGTGCAGCCTTGCGTCCCCTCGTTATTTTCCGGCTTATTATGGTCTGATCACGATTGTTTGCAAATCACCGTGTACTGGCAAAAGTATTTACCGTGTACCATATCCACACAACCCCTACCTCATTTCAAGTAAAGTCTAGTGGTAGTGCGACCACTTAAACACTGATTATTTAGTACTATCGACGTCACTATTTTGCCTTATATACGTCAGGTGGAATATGCATGGGCAGGCATCAGACATTGATAAGTGTTTGGCGTTTTGAATTCCTTGGAGCTCCATTAGGTATGTATTTAAGTACATCAACAATACGAAACAGAACAAAATATAAATGCGTTTGATTTTCAAACAATAATAGATCACTAACCGATAACAATAATTTTGCTGTTGACTTGTAGCATCATTATCAAAACAAGCAAAAAAGACACACAATTCTAAAACCATCTATAACATTCACAAACCAGTGATGTGTGGCCTAGATTCATCACCACCCCTGTCTGCACATTAAGCGATTTCAAGTGTGGAAATATGCATATTTTTATGCAGATTCAGCTGATTTTGTTGAGGGATTTGTCTTAACTTACAGCTGGAGACAAATATGATTAAATGTAGAGAAAGAAGGGAAAGTCTGTTCCATCAACTGTTCCATCCTCGATATCTCCAGGGTCTACGTTCCGAAAAGTCTTCACCATACCCCGGACGCATCTACGGGTCGGCCCGATAATTTTATTACCTCCCTTTGCTGACTCCGCTTTCTCACAGTAGCCAATCAAAGGTAGCAGTTGCAACTGCGAAGGTTTGCTCGCCGTGCGACTCACAATTTGGGGAAATCATACATGCAACGTTATAGGTCCGAAACCTTTTTTAAAACATATGCAAGAAATCCATCTAATACTTTCAGAGAACCTACGCATGGTTTGTTTGCAAAGTTTAATCGGTTAGAGAATTTAAAAAGCGAAAGTGAGTTGTGATTGGTTCGCTCAAATTCCCAGCGTAGACACGTGATTGAATAAAAAGCCATCCAAGGGAGGTAATAAATTTATCGGGCTGATCCGTAGATGCATCCAGGGTATAGTGGAGACTTTTCGGAACGTATACCCTGGAGATATCGAGGATGCAACTGTTCAGGTCACAGGTTTTGTTGAAGAACCTGCACAAAGTTCAGACCAATATCATAGACCTTTAGAAAACTCGAAAATGGGTTCGCGATGGATAACAGTTTGGCTTTAAACCTACTGAAGATCTTTCGTATTTACCAGACATTTCAGCGCTTTCACAAACCTGAAGCAAGAACCAACTACAGGCAAACAGGCTGTCACACTAACCGCGCAAGAAGACTCTCTAAAAACGTCTGTACGAAACAGTAGGGAGATGTAAGAACACTTCATTCGCATTATCTTCACGCGAGGCTCACGAGAGACAATTCTTCGTCACGAGATATCATTTGAGGCAGTAAACAGTCGGTAATGTTTATTTTGAGGGACCCTTGGATTACATGGTAAGGCGGCGAAACACAGGTGTGATTCGTGCTCCTGTGAAGTCGTTTCTAAGTGTGCTGATTGGCTTTCACATCAAATGGAGATGTATATTGCCCTAATTGTGTAATCATAAGGCGTGAATAAGATCCGTAACCCGTCATTAGTTAAATGTCAGCAACATACCAATCGCACCATGGTCTACACTTAAATATTCTACAGGTTCATGGTACTATAAGTTGAAGTGAGGAACAGCAAGAATGATTTGGTCTGTTGATTGTTCTTATTTACTCAGGTTACGACAACCTTCGAACTATCACGTGGACAGAAACCATGGATACAAGGGCCTCGATTAGCACTAGTCGTAAGTAAACGTTGATGGCACGACTATCTTAGCGCAAAGAGCGCTTCGAAAGTCTAGGCCAAGCTTACCAGCTGTAACTGGATCCGCGATGATACGTGATGCCAGGTATAAACAGTTGCCAGAAAGAAAAGAAATCTGATATTTCCAAAAGGAATATACCCGTTCTTTCCCATTCGCTCGCCCGTTTTATCGGAACAGACTCTTTCTCAAGGCAATATGCCGGTACATTTATGGATTCCCTGTAACCATGATGCTTCACGAACATCAGAAAACAGATGGTAACGGCCAACATCTACGTCTTCGCACCAGTTAGTCATGTTTGTAATTTGCGAGAGACATGCAAGTTGCCCTGCTACTGGTGCTGTAATACTTCCAAAATAATTTAATAATGAAACGAATATATTCCTGCTGTTCCAGAATGTGCAGCTTGCGCCTACCAACTCTTTTAAATGACAGTGACATTACAGTCGGTTCAATGGTTTAATATCAATTATCAGATTGGTATTGAATATTTTTGTGTGCTTCCAAAATGCAGAGAAATTGGGCCAGTATCGCATTAATCTGATCTGTCAGTCACTGCAGCTATATGCTGTCAACACCTCATTTAGACAGCCCTGAATATTGCTGTGCCGCACCCATAACATACTCTGCTTTATGTATCTGTCTTGAATCTGCTACAGAATTATTTCGAGCACAGAAGTTGCTGAACTCTTGTTAGACTGTAGATTGCGCTCGGCACAATAAAGGTATCGGCTCACATGAGTCTAGAACTCTTTTTGCAAGGGGTTATTTAGATGGTTGGTGGAGGGGATATCTTCCACCTTCAAATAAATGAGTTGATTATCACTGATAGATATATTTTGACATGATAAGATATTTGGGGTTTGTAATTGTCTGGTGTGCGTACATTTACCACAGATAATCATAATCATTTAACAAAGTTTTTTAGGCATATATTGTAGGCCAGTCCTAGAAACTGCTGTATCCGTCCCTGTTTTGTATACCTAAATGTTATGCATACAGTAAATAGATCGTAGTAACAGATGATATGAGTTTTAAAAACAAATCCATACAGTTTACGTAGGAGGTTAAAACCTCAAATTACGATCACGTTTTGTAAGCTTTGAGAAACAATCGTGTGATCGCCTTTAAACACTTGAAAAATGTGCTCCGTCGCAAATCAAAGAATGCCAGTCAAAGATGTCCATCGCATCTACAATGTTATGAAATGTAGACACCACGGAAAAGGAGGAACCGTTATTAGCTGTTGGTGCAAGGACCAATAATTTCCTATCGATTTCTCTCAGAAACATTCCTGAAAAAAGTTGCGAAATATTTCAGTCAAAATGTATTCACCCACAAAACAATGAAATGATTCATCAAATGAAGAATTTACAAAATTTAATTAGTTTTCTCATCGCTAACGAGATTAATGATTATAGATTACTAGTATTCTATTTTGAATGTTGTCAGCCAATCAAATGCAAGAAAGCAGGCGCGAGAGCGAAACAATAGTAAATTAAAACCTTGCCTTGAGAGACCAGGGGCACCGAATAATAACAGTGTGTAAAGCTGAACTGGACGCCTGTGACTGAATTACCATCGCGTGTCGCTTCATTTGTTAAAACGGAGTCTTAACATTTACTAGGTGAGGGGAATTATATCTACTTCTGGACACCTCCTTATCTACACTGCCGAATCCATACAGGCTCTGCGGCACATAGGGAACACACCTGTGAACAATTCTAGCACGACATTTAGAGATACTCAATTCTGATTGGTTGACTGCTGCACGTGACCGTCCTTAAACCTAAATCAAAGGACCGCTAACTACACGTCGACCGCTTCACCTGCGTATGAATACATAGCACGACCGCTTCACCTGCGTGTGAATACATAGCACTCGCTGACCTTTTTGTTTGTTTGTTTAATTTACTTATCATTTTACTGTACCATCTGTTTTGATCAGGTAAGACTGTAAATGTTTAACGCCAAGAATTAGATTAGCAGACCCGAATGACACACAATCTTTATATAGTAATATGCCATTCAGTCTGGCATATAATCTGCTGTAGAATGTGTCGTCTAATTACAGTATTGTTGAAAGATATGAGAGTTTACGTTATTTGCTGAGGAGCGACGCTGCAGTGAGATGACTGAAAACCTTCTGTCACTGCAACAACAGTGGCAAACGTTGGTTCATGACCCTGTAATTGACAAAAGGCGACTTGTTCTCTCTGAAGAGAACGCCCATCACCATGAATTGATCGAAGCAGAGTGAAGTGCCTTATAAACTTGTGCCTGATATTATATCGAGACAACTTTAACGATGTTTCTTAACTTTTACAATTATATGGTCTTCGATTAATAAATTAATAGTAATCATTACAGGATATGTATGCTGGTGTCTACATATTATATCCTCCATCTGTGTACTCCGAATGAACATCCTGCTTGGAATTGGTCATCCCTCCTGCCTTTCGGGGAGAAGCCACGAACAAGATCAGCTGGGCAGGAGGATGTCTCGTAATCAATGTCACTCAGTCATTTCTGACAGGGGTGGGGCTACATTTAACATAATCACACAAAAGCTGTCATGCCATTTATAGACAAACCAAATTCCATCAGATGGTTCAACCATGATGACGCTAGTGAACCATACTGATAAAACCATAAAAAAATCTTACAGTTGCACTTTTTCACAAATGCTCCAGCTTTTCATTCACTTTTACTCAACTCGAAATCGTTTCCCTTGACAATGCAACTAGATGCTTTTACGAGGTGGTAAACTGAAATTACGATAATTAATTTTCCAGTGTCACGGCACGATATCCCCCACGGTACCAAAGGCTATGCGGTAGTTAAGGTTTTAGCAAACAAATACCAAAAAAAAAAATAAATAAATAAAAAAATAAATAAATAGAATAAAACAAAAAAACCCCAAAAAACTAGACTGTAAAATCTGGCTATCCCTTTCCCACTGAGTCAAAACAGTGTAACGTATTCATCCCACTAATGAATTGCTTTCCTATGTCTACCTTTCAACAGGAGGATATTTCTGGGGGTTTCTCTGTAGAAACGGGAGACAAGCAGTGTGCCCTATTTAATTATGACTCCGGGAACTCTCAGTGTTGCAGGACTGTGGCCTGTTTCCCAAATGACATTTTCATTTGATATCGGCGAAAGGAGAAAATCAGTGGTTTGTAAATGAATTACAAGTTGCATTTTTAATCTTAAACTCGAAAACAAACAAATATACATTACAGCGACAAATGTAATGCTAACGTTTAGCAAGTAGAGAGCAGTTGTTGGTATTGATAATGTTATTTTCATAATCAAAACAACGGAAACAGACAAGTGAAAGAGAAATATATACAGTGTGTTTGAGTAAATTAGAGAGTCTACATTGCTTTCTATTTTCAATATTCAGGCCATATAACAGCAACAATATAAACGGGATTCAAGCATTTGCTTCGGTTTATGTCAGTGATGTAAGCACCATCCAGGAATGAAAACATAGACTGGCGTTTGATCGTCTCTGTGTTGCGACAATTATGCAGCTTTATCATGATCGCCTGTAATAAAATCAGATAAAACATTCATCGGCGCCAAGTATTGTGCTTGATTTAATGTGTCGCTCAATATCAGCTTAGTGATACATCTACATTTTCTAGGTAATATTAAGATAAATTCAGTAGAAGAACACGAGAACAAACAATATGCACCGTTTCCAAAATTGTGAGGAAAAGTCTTTCGGTGCACAAGAATCGTAGTTTTCTGTTAACACTTGTACCGATAATAATTGTCTCAGGAATTACGTAGAAATCAGTGTCATATCTTGTAAAGAATCTGATGTTAGACAAAAAGAAGCAAAGATGGATCTACCATCTCTGATAAACGCCAGCTGATGCATTTCTTGAGTCGCACTGATACAGAAAAACCCGGATACAACCAATCTTTATTCATACTGAAGCACACAGACCAATAGTATACAGAAACGCAGTACACAACATCATAGAAAGGAATAATAGTCACATCACAATATGTCATCAAATGCATCACATCATGTAACATCACATTACAATACTTTGTCGTATCACATCATATCATACCACCCCACATTACATCATATGTCATACCATGTATCATATCACATCATATCACATCATATCGTATATCATATCATATCATATCCACACGAGGTACCACACCATACCATGCCATGCCATATCATATATCAAATAACAATATAAGTGCATACTTTCTATACGTTATTAAGGTATTTCGTAGAGACACTGCCTGGTAGATAAAAGATGACAACTTACGTATAAGGACATTGTCATCGGTATTATTTAGCAAGGAAAATTTCACCCTATCAGGATATCCATGATAATATCTTGGGACATTTGTTTTCTAACTCCCACTAGAATGGCCAAATTAAAAGGCAGTGATATTCATCTTCTACACAATTAAGATCACAAAATGTACAAAATCTGTTTTGTCAGTCTAGTTAATGATACATCCCTGTTTCGACTGCCAGGTCATGTGAGGAACATCTAAACAGAGCAAATGGCTTTCGAAAATTCTTGATATTTAGTGAAAAGAGATAATTCTGTCTGTATATATGGGATTTAGACATTCTATAGTCTGGTTCATAATTATTGAGAATTTTTCTTCTTACTTTGAGCTATCCTAACACCTCAACTGATTCACTGATACTTAAAACTAAGTAATGGTATAAGGGAGGTAACTCATCTTGGCCTACTGAGTATAGTACAATTAGAGTTACCTCCCCTGAATTTGTAGCAGACGTCATTTTCCTCAGCACTGTCAACAATGTCTGCTGAAGATAAAAGAAGGTTGATTTTTGAGTTGTGTAATCAAGGAATTGATGATGTAAATACACTGGCAGAGAGAACAGGAACTCCTCTTTCTACTGTGTATAGGATTAGGAAGAATTTTAAAGAGGGAAAGGATTTTGGGCATCAGAAAGGAGCAGGGAGACCCAGAAAATTGGACTTCTCAGATCGCGTCCGGCTGGGAATTTTAGCGTCTAAAAAGCAAAGGGCAAGCATCTCCAACATCAGGTATGAAATGATAGAAAGGGGATCAACAGTTGTATCAAAATCTACAGTTAGAAGAAATTTGATTGATCTTGGATGGGAGAAAAAGACTGGAATTCTTTCTCCTCTCATGAAACAAGAACATAAAGACAGGCGTGTTGAGTGGTGTTTGGCACATGAAAACTTTGACTGGGAAAATGTGATTTTTACTGATGAAAGCTCAATATGGGTATATCCCAATAATGTGAAAATATTGACAAAGTCTGCGTCAGCACCGTTGTATCGACGACCTAAATACAGCCCAAAGTTTCATGTATGGGGAGGGATATCCTTATTAGGAACGACCCCGCTGTGTGTGTTTGAGGGAAATCTGACAAGTCAACGCTACACTAACATATTAGATAATTTTCTGCTTCCAAGTGCACATGTGTTTTATGGAAATGACTGGATTTTGCAGCAAGATAATGATCCTAAACACACCGCAAAACATGCCAAGCAGTGGTTTCAGGAGAAAAATGTGACTGCATTACCATTTCCTGCATATAGTCCTGACTTAAATCCCATTGAGAACATTTGGGGGATGATGAAGGAATGTGTGAATCAAAAGGGGTGGACAAAAATTGAAGACATGAAGAGAGAAGTGGTCCGATACTGGGACAGCATAACTCACGAGACACTAACCTCTCTGATAGGAAGTATGCCTACCCGTCTTAGACTGTGCCGTGAAGCTCAAGGAGACTTGATAAAATATTAAATTGTTACCTACACAACATGAAAAGGTCAGTTCACTTTCACAATACATTCAATTTTATCTGATTTGTTCTCGTTTAATAATATGAAATGCTTTAGCTATTCTCAATAATTTTGAACCATACTGTATAATAGAAGCATTTACTTAAAAATGGCAGTGCTGCAATCCAGTCGTGTGTGTGTGTGTGTGTGTGTGTGTGTGTGTGTGTGTATCAGTGGGCCTTTGAGTAACATTATGAACAAAATTTGTATGAAAGTCGACTATTTGACTTTGCCAAAATCCCCAAAACCTATTGTATTTAACAATTCTCGAATGGTAGTCCCCCCAGTTAGTCTTTCCGTTGTTATCGTACATTAACACCATATCATAACGCTGTCTACAGTGTGGAATATCATCCACAATCTCCATATACCACGACCTTAGGTGTACCTTCTTTCATTCCCAAAACAATCTTGCTAGTCTATAAATGTATTTTCTCAATTACATCAAAATGATTGAAACCCCACACCTCGGACCTATACAACATTACAGGAAAGATTTTTGTAGCAAATATTTTGTAACAGGAAAGAAAATCAATATTTAGCATGTGCTGAAAAGCCAAGACGATTACTGAAGCAGACCCCCAGGTATTATATGATTGTGAGAGTTGGAGTGGCTCTCTTTATACTACCATTTTCCGTTTTAGATAGATGGACCCCAATTTTCTATTCTAGTTTTCTCAATATTAACAGTTAATCCTGCCCCATTGCAGTAATGCTCCAGCTCATGTATATATCTTTGTAATCTAACAACAGTAGTCGCAAACAAAATCATATCAGCAGCAAACAACAATAAAAACAGCTGTGTCAAATAGGGGTGTAGCAGGATATCATGGATACCATTCTGTTGTAATATTCATGTAAACTATCACAGACATCAACCCGGCTACAGATGATGCGTCACTTGATCTTGATACTGAGATTAATGGCGATGCCTGGTACTCAGGACATTTTAACCAGAGTGCGCATTCTGTCAGTTGCAATGAGAATCTATCCATTACTTATGCAATGTATCCAGGAGGTACAACATAGCTTCAGATTATGAGATGAAACGGCCAGGACTAATAGCTATAATAGTATCTATGATGTGTGAGGAGCAAACGTAACAGATAATTTAATTTTATGTGACATTCTTTCTTTCACTTGTTTTGTAAAGATCTTCAAATTTCATGATATGAATTAAGAAGCACAATAGCAATGTCGAGCTGTTTTCATGAGGCTGTATTACGGGGCAAACACCTACATACAGTCTCTTGGATTTAGCCATTCAGTCATGCGCACTCAGCTAGTCCAGGCAGTACAGGAGCTGTCATCAACACCTCTAGAGTTCCATGCGTCAAGTCAGTATTCAGTTAGATATTTCTGATGATGACGAAATCTATGATAATTATGTGGATGATAACGATGAAGATGATGCTTTGAAGATGATGCTTTGACGATGGTGACATCCCGCAGTCATACAAGAATTCGCATAGTCCATAGCTCAAATACGGTGCTGACATACAAACCCCTGGGAGCCCTGCCGAACTTAGTGCGCCAAACAAGCAGATCTCTTTCTCAAATATATGCTTTCGTGAGGCAACTTCGGAAATCTGCTTTTTTTTGTCTTCAGTTACTTCTCCATACTGCGGAATACGTTCTCTAAATAAATAAAATAAATATTCATACTTTCTTAGTCTGTTGCAGTTGGATGTTCTTCCCCATGGATGTCGTAAGAAAATGGTAATGGACACTGTTTTGTGTTTTTCAAACGTCTTTAGGATATTGTTGTCCAAAAGTGGACATGTCGAAAAATACTTCAAGTTGTAAAAGACACATTGCTCTAAACTTTAAAAAAAAACTTTGCTGGAACCGCAATTCCCCATTATGCTTTTTTTCAAGATTAACATTCGGTCGTTGTATAATGATTGAAACATATAGTTGCTCTCAACGTGAAAAAGTCATGCAAGTCAGGTAAAATCAATGAAGATGACTTGTTTGTTCTCAGTGCCAATTTTATCAACATTATGAAAACAACTGGCTGTATCATAAACGATGTTCGTATAGTTCTGTATTAGGCATTAGACATGTTTCTCTTGAACAAAATGTTCTCTAAAGCATCAATGACATATATGTATATATAGTACATGCACATGACTTGACATGACAAGCCGCTTGGTTGAACCGGGCCCATTCAACCATCCGTTTATGTGAAGTCAGGGCCAAAGTGGGGTGCTGGGCAATAGGAGCACAATTCCAGGTCCTCAACCACCAGGATTCCTTTCGCCACCGACACAGGGCCGCAACTTACGGCAAACGGGTTGGTGGACCAAATACAACTGGTGTTTGGCGAGCCGTAAGCGTTACACAGCACCCACAACGAGGAGGTGGCTCGCCATGGATGCCTTTAGGTTTACGGATCGCACCCAAATATGATAGGGGTAAAAACCGTGGCGTCAACTTATGTGCAGACTCCCTGTTGTCACAGGCCCTAGTATAGACTACATCACCCTATGCACTTAAAAGAATCCACGAATCCGTCGGTATATGACCAAATGGTGGCCCCATGAATACATGCAAACACGTAGTTGCGGGTACAGCAACGTGTAGTATATGTCCCAGTCTACCCACCTGTGAATGGGTACCTCGATAGGATGAGACAGCTACAAATATCTCGGTGAGACTAGAGGCAGCAAGAGTTGCATACTCCTCGGGGAGTTGAGACTGATAATACGATGAACCGTTGATATTGATCCAATCATTGACTGACATATGTCAAAGCCTTAAGCAAGCATTAGTTGCCCGGATATAATCTGTATATAAACATCGTATAAGAAAGTTGATTGATTACGTCAATGAATATGACATGAGTATCTGTTTACACCCTGACATTTGCCTTGCAACGTTCTTTAAAATTATCCTGTGATCGGATGTACATTTAATGATTCTGACATTTCAAAATTTGATATTCATTCTCTTTGTTTCTTTAAGGTCTATAACAACATCAATGAAGTCAGTTCCGTTGATATTTACATGTAAGCCAGGGATACCAACACAACAAACCGCCAAAATATGGTTGTAAAATTTCTCGACCGCCTCTTTGTAGATATGCAGTACAGATAACTATCGAGCATGTCCATATTTTAAATTGTTGCAAGTATAAGTGTGAAAGTAAACATTTTAGGCCGCTTACATTGTTTAATATCAATCTGAGACGACCAGTCATATGTTGCAATTTAGATAAGTGAGAAATGAGATTTGTCTGCAAAACGATTGCGGTGGCAAAGTTGATTATATTCAGAAATTATTATCTTATTGATTGTGATTATGTCACCTCTGTAAATTATACTTGGCGGCGCCACATGTGAAATAGATGATTTTTGTCCTCCTCGTAACAACCATCAAATTACAACGCTGGTGGTCGCCAAATGAGGAAGTTAACACAACGCCAATCCTCCAAGCCTAAAAGCTGTCTGTCATTTCTGCATATATGTGTGTATTTGCGGTTGTCAAAAGAATAGATCTATCTATAATTAGCACGTAATGAGTAATTCTTGTTATGAAAGAAGATTGTCTGGCTAGCGTAAGAGAGCCTGTTTCCATGGCTTCATCGATATTCTTAGCTTGGATAACATTTTTACGGTAAACGTTTATGGCGTTAACATTAAGATTAGGGTTTCTGAGTAAATCGTAAGTATGATTGTAAATGGATGTTCTATGAATGGCAAAAGCTTTCAACCTTCTTCAACCCTCAAACCATGGCATTAGTAACAACTGAACATGAAAACAAACAGCTTCACAAATAACAAAGGGTACTGAGGAGGTATTGTGGGAGAATTTACAAACGCAATGAAACTGTCCCAGGTATCACATTCAGCTGGCGGCTAGACATTCAAGTCAGTGTCACGGTTCTCCACTGACGTTGGCAAGGGTGTTTTGTAATTGATTGGCTGTACTTTACTTCTAATTTACAGGGTTGTTTTAGTGAGGTTTCTCAAGAGTGAGAAACGTGCCCCTTGACTTCTCACATCTGGCTTCTTAACGAATCGAATATATGCTTTCTACCATACATGGTCGAAGCCACGATTACCGATTTCAAGCCACAACGGTGACAAAAAGCATGACACTGAATTAGCAAATATGTGGTCAATCGCCAGTGCCATCGAATAAGCTTTTGGCGCTACGATGGATGGCTTAACACTAGGAGACACAAGACCTATTACCACCTCAATTCTGTTAATACAAAACGGCCTTCATCTATTTATAGTCTAGGGGTAAATGTTACGTTAGATGCTTAAATAGGCAAAAATGAAGAGATCTGTTATTAACCTTTAAAACGGGTCCCACGCCGAAGATCGAGCATAAATTTGCTTTTTAAGCAGTTTTCAGCATAGGCTCGAACACCACATCTCACTCTTCCACACATGAAATTAAAGATGTGTTTTTGTAGTCTCTGTTATTCGATGGTGATAATTTGATTGTAGTTGGTAACGTGGCGACAGACTGTAGTTTTTGTGTAAAGTTCTGTTTGAGCACAGTAAGTTAAGGTCTCCCTGTTTCAGTGTCATAAAATCTAAATTCATTTTTGTCACAATATGGAAGTTAGGTTCGGAAGTTTTGTAGAAGCCATGAAAGACGTTGTGTACAACCTAAGTTGTTTAAGAAGAAATGCCTCATTATCAATATTGGGACTACTTTAACGGAACTACAACGTGGTGACTGCAGCTGTCCTGAAATAGGCATTACTTTATTTTGCAGCCATATGCTATTTGGTGTTCTGTACATTTCCCTATAATTTGTAATTACCAAAATGATACTGTGGAGAGGAGACTGAAACAAAAACAAACAAACAAAAAATATATAAAACAATTAATAAATAAAAAATAAAAAAAATAAGGAGGAAATCATTTAACTGGGGCATTGGGTTTCGGTCAAAGGATGTTGAGAAATCCTCAGTGTTGGGAACATACGCCTTTTGTTGGATATAAGACGTCATTTCAAACTGTGTTTGTTTCGACTCTGCTATATAATTGTTGAACACACAACTAGAATTCAGCATAAAAGTCCTACTGAATACTCAGACAATGAAATCTTAAGGCATTTACCATCAGACTGTCGATAATATTTTCTTCTAGGTTTGTCAAAGTGAATAGAAGTTTTAAATATACGGATGAACTGATCGCGATCAATAGACATCAGATAGTCTCTCCCCGTCCTTTAATTGGTTTACCTGCATTAACGAGACATAATAAAGACGACGATCCATATTGTCTTGTGTTTTATATTAAGCAGAAAGATTCAGACTGTCGAAACACTATCCACAAGATTGAATGACAAGAGAGATGACTTCAACTTTCCTTTTATACCGAGCAACACACCAGCAGCTCAAGGCCAAGCATACCCTGTACGAAGATTTCAAAACGTTTTAAAGGGCTCTTCATCAACCTTCGTTTGATCAGAGTCAAAGTTCTGTCTCCTGTGGTGGACATTTCCAAATCTGACCCCTGTGACACATACATCGATGTGAGTTGTGAAATAATTCAGACGAACATGCGCATATGAACAGTGCAAATGGTAAACCCAGCAGTACACGAGAAGTTATGTACTGGAAACAGATCGTATATTACGAACATTAAACCACTAGTACCTTGAAGTATTGCTTCAATTTGTTTGAAGAATAAATGTTTGTTTTTCTTTGATTTCAGATGAGAAATGCGAAAGGCTAAATTCAACCTCCAGTAACATTCGTGCCAGACATTACCCTTAAAACTATTATGTTCATATGTGTGCCATCTTCTGCATGCAAAGTTGTATCTGTTGGTGTATCTTGGGCTTCTGTCTCACCTTATGTAAAACTCTACAAAGTTGTATCTGTTGGTGTATCTTGGGCTTCTGTCTCACCTTATGTAAAACTCTACACAATACTAAATCGCATGCCTTTAGAAGCTTCGCTTACGTCAAATTTTAAAGAGCAAAAAGATTAAACAGCTGTTGGCGTACAAACCAATTGCTTAATGATTCGATTTAAGACCTTACTGCACAATGGCATTTTGCAAATCTAATGCAATATGTACACGTACAGTCAATAATTGCCCTTTTTGCAGACACATTTGGAGTAATTATATTGACTGACTTCATAAAACTACAATAGAACATTCATTACTCAGAAGGTGGTCAAGAAAAACTGTACTTTTCAATACCTGTTCGATATCTATGATCCGTGTTCCTATATACCTATCGACATTCAGGTCATACTTGGTATAGTTATACAGACATGCCACAACCTTGCCCACTATCCCATGTGTCTAGACTCATCGACACATAAATCAATACAGCCTGCGCGTCAGCCGTTACTTATTCTACACAGCAGGTGCAGTGTCTCTCCCAATCAGTACAAATATGGTACTCTTTCCTTGTTAGGCAGTATATCGCAGAAAGTGACCATTAATTGAAGACGGTTCGTTTTCCTGTTATATATAGAACCTGCGTTGAAGACCTTCCATTTACGTTACGTTCTTTAACTGATTCCTGAAAACTACTACGTACCAGCGTATGAGAATTTCCTGTAGCGAGACAGTGTATTTGAACTTTAAGAAGCCTTTTGTTGTTATATGTGACGCGCGTGAAAGATGAAGTGTTTCCTCGGCAAATGATCTGTCTGTATATTGCAGTGTGATACATTTACTTCAGTGTCTTTTTTATCTGCCATCTGCAGTAACCCATGAACTTCCTTTGGTTTTCCAGTATCAGGCTTCTACAGGTGCAGTTGAATCAGGTTCTTGATTCGTGGTGTTTCACTGAGGAGAATCCAGATTTTTCCTAGCACAGGATTACCAAAGAGAACTTTGAAGGGTCTTTAAAGCAGTTCCATTAGTTTCAAGCAGAGCGCAATTTCACCATCGTCATCTCCTTGTTATGAATCGGAAGTAATCGCCATTTAGTGATAATTGAAAACAAATGTTTTCGTGCTTGAAGTAGTTCAAAGAATTGTTTTATCCTCAATTTGTCTGTGTTTGTGAGGTAATGTCGTTGTAGATAATACTGTAGTAGATAGCAGACATATTAAAATTTACAACTTGTGCAATAAAACTCTATAAAAAGTATAGTGTTCAGAGTCGTCCAAAGCAATTTGGATTGCAAGCAAAATGTATTGTTTACCTTTTAATAGACATGCCATGATCTGCCGTTATGACTGTAACTTTCAGCTGCGAGTCTGATACATTCATGGTCTGACATGGTCGTATTTTCTCATCTGGCGGTACCTCTAGCAGTGATCAATGAGATTTTCAGTCGCATCACAACTGCATTTAGGAATCTCTCTGTCATTTACTGTCTTTCCTACACGTTCTCTATGTACGTGGGAGTAGTACTATCACACAGGAAGCATATAGTATCAACGGTAGTTCTTTTCTCGATTTTGTCTACATCTCCCCTGCTATAATAATTTCAAAATGTCACTAGCATACGTCGAACAACTTTTGTAAAAGTGTTCAAACATTCGTTCCGGTTTTTGGATCCCAAACCTTCAGTCTACCCGTTTTTCGTTTCATATGAACTAACACAGATGTGATCGTACCTTTTTAGCACAAATATGAAGATTCCTAATTATGTAAACATATTTAAATATTTTTCTTTTTGTTTTGGGAGAAAATTATGTTTTCCTATAATGAAAATATACCAAAGCACATCTGAGATTCAAAAAGCTGTGGCTGCTTTGAGATCATTTCAAACCTATAGAGAGATATATGCACTATGTATGAATTACTGCACACACTGGCTCTTTGCCTTGTGGTCTCGTCGAGGGGTGGGCGTTTCATTTTATTACAAGCTGTTGGAACAGAATGCAATGTGGGGAAAATCATCACACATTACCAAAGGTGAAGTCATGCTAATAGCTAGTGACTAGCCAGTGCTATCTCTCAGGAGCCAGCTTCCAGTAATCCTGTAAGTGGTCTTAATGTCTATAACATTAGCTCTTCTGTATGGAGTTTATAGGTTCACGAGTCTTATATACCTGGGCACATGGCACTGTCATGATTTGTGATTTTTAATGTGATGTTTGTCAGGAATCCCTTTAGATCGAAGAAGATGACGTTGACATTGCTACCATCTTTTGAAAACTTACAAAACCGACAGTCGAGTGTTACCCAAGCACAATCATTCTTGAAATTAAATTCAAAAGTTACGCTGATAGTTTCGTCCAAATTGTATATAAATTGTCATTTCTAACGCACACTCACGGAGGGATCAGGGCACTAAAGACGTGCCCTTAAACACGTCTGGTACGGTATGTGTCAAGACTTCCACATTTAACAATGACAAATACTTACTCTGAACAGCAGGTGTAATAAATCCCCCATTCAGCGAAGAAAAGTGTAGATGAAGGGTTTTAGTAGTCAATTTTCCCTCTTTGTTTATACTGATCTTCAGTTCATGGCATTTCTGAACTTTCGTTGAGACGTGATAAACATCACCCAAAGTAATGAGGGTTCTCCTGCAAAACGCTCAACATGTACCGGTAACTACTTTTCAGTGTTTTTTCCCACACTACGAATGATGTGTTTTGGAATTGAGGCCCATACGTTTGTAACAGTATACTTCGAAACTAATTTCCGCTCAGTCCTCGAATGGACATCTGGAATACAAATAGTTTATTGAGAGGTTTAAAACATGTGGAAGAAAACGAATTCTTTACAAGTCTTGTCAGGAACCTACGACATAAGCCGTTGAACCACTTTCATGACATTCTGAATGGTCTACGTAGTCTGGATAGAACTGATATCATTGATGTACATATTCTAATGCTCTTGCAAATGGTACCTGACTACAGTGTTTGTCCATAGACTATAACAGTAGACACGGAGGTTTGAATTATCGTCTCCTTCATAACAAATACATCAATTCAAAGGAAACGTGTATGTTGTTCGTCACGCAACTGGGGAGTATTCTTGCTGTTTACGCCGTATTATTGTTTTTATATGGGGAACTGCTGCATTAAGCAGCCTCATGTCACGTACTGAAAAAAATCCTTTTAAGATATATTTACAAGTGCAAAGACGAACTTCTATACATAACTTTGAAGTTCTGCATATTCGTTGTAGTCTTTGATCCTCAGTTCCAATATGGCGCCAAGTGATGCATTGTTATTTTGACGTGGTATACACGTTGTTCATAGCCCTTGTTCGTCTGTGCAAATCGTGATGACACAATCTTCCTGCAGTGTACTATCATATTAGCAATTACACAAATATTTGAAATTCCTAAAGAGCGAAGCTGGACCCTTACCCTAAACTTCAGTTCCTTATTAAAGTAACGATGTGATACTGTAACAAGAGACAGTCCCTTCTCTTCCAACAGCCAATGAAAGTGGGTCAGTATGTATGATATGTTTATGTGTCATTGTCTGTCGTAACCTAGTAACCTTTCCAGACAGCTGAAAGGATTATATGTCCGTCGTCGTAAGCTGTGATGATCACATACGCAACAGTAATAGCTGCTGGCACACATTTCTGGTAGTATTCATATCGTTGGTGCTCTTTCGTCATCAATTGGTCTGCGGTGCATTTTAATCCGTTAATAGCAATAAAACTGCATGTGACAACTTAAAAAGGAAATTACTTCGTACAAAATGGGAATAGAACCTGCATGAGGGGGACAGGTCTGAGCACTTTCAACATTGGGCTTTCCTCTACGTAAAAGAACTCTAAAATTCTCTGCAGCATAAAACATCGACGTTTTGGTGAGCATAGACTGAAATGTTTACACTGTCCTGAGACCGGGAGACAGAATAAGACCAACCGTGAGTTATTAATAATGTTTGTTTGATATTTCTGGTTATCTTTTAAAATAGTGATATTCTTCAGACAAATATCTGTATACCTCAAAGGTGCAAATACGGCAAATATGACTGCAATTATATTAACCAAAGTCTGTCGTTTAGTGTATTTGTTTTAGACAAGATTGGTATATTAAGTACAATAAATTATTTAATCTTGTGGCCCATTGTTGCACGGTTGCAGTCTTTAAGTGCGATAGGAGACAAACTTACTGGAAATCAAGGACGACACTGAGTCCCAATTTCAATTTCAGGGTCAACAGACTGACGTTATGTTCGGGCCAGCAATTGTCACAAAGTCAACACCAATTTCGTAGCCACGTGTGCCAGATCCACAGGAAAGAGCACAATGCACGCAAAAATGTATCAGATGCCAAACAAAATGTCACGCCCTTGTCTTGGCTTTATGTCTCACTTTAAGTAAAACCCTACAAGATATAAAGACGCCGGTCTTCAGAAACAGATCCGAGTCACATTTACACATCAAAAGACCGTACAAATGTTGACTCACAGAAACCAGACGATTCGATTTTAAGACCCCACTGCCACGGTGATGAAATGGCAAATTTAATGAAGTATATACGTGTATGTTTCATATGAGTCAATAATTACAATACCGTGGAGTAAAGACATTGAAACCCACTTCACAACATGGCATAACAGGACCTGTATTTTTCGGAACGTTGGAACAGATTACAGATATTTTTCGAAAACGAGTGTTACTTGGCCAGTATCTGTAATACGTTTTCCAATACACTTAATCGAGCACTTGATCTCGTCATGCAGCCTCAGCGGGGCTCAGCAATACAGGCATGACATTAAGCATGCCCAGTATCCCATGTGTCTAGACCCATCGACACATAAATCAATACAGCTTGCGCACTTGTTTATACTTATTCTGTACAGTAGGTGCAGTGTCCCTCCTATTCAGTGGAAATATGGTTCTCTTTCCTTCTTAGGCAATATTAGGTAATATATCGTGACTATTAAATCAAGACGGCTCGTTTTCCTATTATATATACGGCCTGAACTGACGATCTTCTATTTACGTTACTTTCTTTGAACTTTACTTGAGTCATGATGCCCTTTACGAACCAGCGTAGGAGATGATCCTTTAGCGAGACATTCTATTGGAACATTAAGAGGCTTTTTGATGTTATAATTGACACGCGTAAGAGACGAAGTTGTTTTAGCGGGAAATAATCTGACTATATGGTGCAATGTGATACATTAACTTGAATGTTTTTTCCGCCTTCCATTTGTCTGTGTGGACATACAGCGACACAGGAACTTCATTTGGCTTTCCCATACCCTGCCTTTCCAGGTGTAGTTGAAGCAAGTTCTTGATTCTTGGAGCAGGAACCAGATTTTTACAACAAGATGATCTCTAAAGAACATTTTAAAGGCTGTTTTACGCAGTGTTGTCGGTTTCAACGGAGATCCATATTTAGCATCGCCACAAGCTTCTTGTATACTGACAGTGATCACCCTTGTGAAACGTGCCACGTGAATGACGATTGAACGTGCAAAGCTCCACGTGTTCATTCAGAACACACGGTTTGGGGAATTCCGATACATGCAATATCAAATGTTCTATGATATTTCATTATTAATACCTTGTTTTGAATAGGTTTTCAAGTTGTTATATTTAAAGTGGGTAATAACTAAGAAATATAGTTCGCTCTCAGGAGGGATACGTGTTGCCCAGTCGTCTAAGGTGGAAGTACGTCTAGTCCACCAGGAGCGTATATCTCTGTGTTTGCTGGTGGGCGTCTCGCTTCTATCTTTTCAGACTTTCCTCTCCCTCTGAGATATAACTGGAATATTGTAAGCACCATTAAACGTTACTAGTATGGTAAAACTGGATTTTCCCCCACATACATATATTTAGCAGGTCGTAGTATAACAATTATATATATTTTTTATTAAACCCAACTCACTCACGTATTATATCCTAAAGAAAATAAATAAGGGATCCCATGAAAGGACACGTGTTTCTTTATTTGTTTCCAAGGTTTCTTCAAAGCTTTGTATCGCCTTACTTGTGAAGAAACCTGGAAAAAATAGACATAAACGTAACGTAAATCTTCATAAAACATACAGTCAATGGTAAAATGTGCTTCAACTTCAGTTGAAGAATTGCACAAAGGACAAGATAGTTCACATAATGGGATGGACAGTTTTCTGCTTCTATTACCATAAAGTCCACCAAACCTATCCTGTATGCGGGAAATAGAACACTTATGCTTTCATGTGATCCCTTATTTTAGTCCCTCGGTATATTTTGTTTATTTCAGTCCGCACTCCGCAAATCCGTGTTCATTCGGAGATTTCGTTCTGCAGTTTGCAGTAAAGATGTTTATAAGCACATCTGTTACATTGCTTTGGCTTTGGCGATTGTGTGAAAGATTGTCGACAGTCTTACTGGTCTCTTGATAAACTGTAGACCACATGGTACATTGTAATGGTAACGCTGATGATCTTATTTGGAGACAGATGAAGTGATACGTTGTTGTAGAAATGCATGTGAAATACTGTACACCGGATGTCGGTATGGGTGTGACAGTTTGTCACGACCGACGCAACGACAGATTGTATGCGTATTTTTCTCATACCATCTATTAATACATCACAGGTTTTAACGTTCTATCCCAGAGTACGAGGACCGTGTCACCACAACAAAACGTGTAAGCGTTGAGCTGCAACGCTCTAAGAGAAAGTTCAACTTGGCGGAAAGTGACGATTATTCATCTGAATGTGTCAACATTTACGGGAAAATCATCATTAAATGGTGTCGCACACATGTGCAAAGGCAAGTCAGCTGACCATCTGAAAAATCACAGAAACGCAAGATACAAGTCAAAACAAACATTTGAATTCGATATTAGTTTTGCCACTAATGGCACATCCCGCAACATACTCCACATACATGCTGCACTGCAAAACCTTCTGAAGTCACATTGAAGGTTTAGATGTAACTCTGATCAAACGACGCAGAGCCCTACGCACCTCTTTGAAATCTGCGTATATGTAATCAGAGCATGTTTGATTGTACCTCAAACATTTTGAAATGTAGATAGCTTACTCTTGATGTGCTCAACTGTGTCCCAATACAAAGAGGCAGTTGAAATCGTCTCTCTTGCCATGTAATCCTGTGTAGAGATTGTTCTCAATCTGAATTCTCATACACAGATAAAAAACATGAAACTGATGAAGCACACTCGTCTGTGCGGCTCAACACTCGTCTGTGTTCTTTATTTCTAGTTCATACGGATCAATCAGTGTAAAGGAAAAGCCTTTTCTCCAGTCTATCAATGTCTTTCGTATTACACAGGTATTCCGTAGCCTAGATGTATTTTCCTCCATGGTCGGTAGTGACAAACAAATGCCCTATATCTAGAGGAAAAGAACTCTCGGAATCAGGAATGATGTTTATCCTCAAGCCAGTTGTGTCTGACAGCAGTGTCCCCCGTGAAAAAATCAAAAGTTTTGACAACATTGAAGCAAGTTCTTTATCTACAATCACATCTTCTGGTACGTTTTTGTGTAATCAGATGGAATTGATTCAAGATAGGAGAGACAAGACAATAGTTTGTTGTATTTTAGGCCACCGGCACTTATACAAGAGAGTTACATACAGAGTTGTGATACATGTTGTAGGGATATACATTACGACATGACTAACTGTAAGTGCTCGTTACGACGAATAAATACATACTTAACATAGAGAGCTAGGTTACGATGGGTGGATTCATTATTTGTTGTTAATATACTAGTAAAGGTTGTCAATGATGGTTTCGATAGATAATATTCTGTGATATACTTGTAACGTAAATCTTCATAAAATGGGTAGTCAACGGAAGAAATGCATTGGTATCCATACCAATCTATACCCATCAGAAAACAAAAGATATCTAATATGTGATGCCCAAGATATTTTACACATATTATCTAGATGAACCATCTTATTATACGATATGTTTGGTCGACGACTTTCATGCATTTTCAGAATCTTAAACCAGTACTTAAAGCATCGTATTTATGAATTAATATACATGGGGTGTCGCCCGCATTTACCGTAAACCATACAATTTGTAGCCGTGCGTCCGACACATAAAAACTTCTTGCAAGCCGTAAGATGTCATATCTCCAAGTTACCGTAGCGCTGATTCCATTTGTCTGAAATACCTTCTGAAATGAATCTAAACAAAATCCGTCTTTGATTGTTTTAAAGATTATGATAAGAAGTTTATCGTTCATTTGGCGAATAAAATGATTTGTTTTATTCATCGCCTAACAGCCATACTTTGAATGAACCAGTCTTTCAAAGGATGTTTCATATACACAAACGTAACACTTCTGTTTTGTGGTGACAGATCTGAGTACCATGTTAGTGAGGTACACTGAAGACAACCCGCGAAAATCAATTCACAAATGGTCTTCGGCAACCCATACTCGTCGTAAGAGGTAACTCACTCACTCTGGTGACTCGCTTCCTACATCCACGATGATGATGTAAACTGGCAGAGGCAACATACATACATTAACGAAATACAGTCTTGTTAGAAAAAATAGTCAAATGTTTTATCTTTCATACTAAGAAATTGGATTGGATTTATTTTATAATGCGGATTGAAAAATAGAGTTATATTTCTCTTCAACTTTGAGTATCTTCCCATTTATCTAAGTGTGTTCTAAGCCGTGGAAAGCCCTGTGTTGGATGTGGTCAAACCTCATGCAGGTTCCAGTCTCTTTTTTATATAATATTTTATACTTCATGTTTGGTGTTATTGCTTTAGTTGTGTTAAAAAGACAGCCCACTGCATGGTCACTCAGTCAGTCACGTGGTCTATGCTTATTCCGGCTGATGTACAAATAGGAAGGACTGTATTTTAAGAGTAAATGCATCGCACACCATATGATGACAAGAGAGCACCGATCATATGAATGCCCGTGGATATTGCTGTTGCGTATGTGATCATCAAATCCTACTACGACAGACAAGCAATCCTTTCAGCTGTATGGAAAGGTTACTAGGCTAAGGCAAACACTAACATATACATGTATCATACTTACATCGGTCGTTGAAATAGGAGGAATTTTGTTTTCTTGCTGCGGTATCACATTGTTACACAGGAACCCGATATCGCACTGCAGGTTAAACATAGACCATAGATCTACACGCACGTCGTATATATTAATAGAGTAAAGGAGCAGCAGCTGGTGTAGATAGAACAACTCAAGTCGTCGACCTCTTCTAATATAATGTATTGTGTCTACATACAGTTGAGACAATACATCCTTAACATTCTGAAGGTTTGATCCCCTCGACAATATTTATGACAATCAGCTCAATACTAGCACTCTCAACATTGCGTTCCATCCATCGCCATGTGACAGGGAGCATTCTTTCCACCGGAAGTTAACAATAAAACACTAAATTTAAAACATAAGGGAGCAGCTCATTAATTCTAAGTGAATACATGCAATGCAGTAAAATCATTTTGACGTTCATAACTCTTTTCAAAACAACCCCCCACCCAGGCACAGAGTGTTCATGCCAACACATTGTCCATAATGAGAGAGCACTGTTGTACCGAGCGCTTATAGACGCCATGCTGCGCCTTAAGCTGCACATTCCTTACGACTCCGTCTTTCCCTGGAAATACATCAGTCATCCTGGCCATGTTCCATTTTCCTCTCTTGGAATTTTGATCAACCATCAATACAATGTCCCCAATCTGTAATTGTCTCCCTTTGGATAACCATTTGGTTCTCCTCATCAGTGTTGGAAAGTACTCCCTTACAAATCTGTCCCAGAAGCGCTGTACAAGGGATTGCACAAATTCAAATCTCTTGCTTAAGTAGGTTGACTCTCTGAATGGACCCTGTGGTGTGTCACATGAAGCTCGGCCAATTAAGAAGTGATTAGCTGTAATAGATTGCCAGTCATTCGGATTGTTTGGAGAAACACTTAACGGTCTTGAGTTAAGCAGCGATTCAACCTCAGCAAATAAGGTTGACATTTCATTCCATGTTAACAACTGCTCTCCAACTGCAACTTGAACAGCTCTTTTCACCTGTTTAATAAGGCTTTCATAAATTCCACCCTGGTGGGGGCTGAGAGGGGTGGAAAACTTCCACTTGACGTTGTGTGTTGAACTAAAGTTCTCTATGTCAGCACGTCCTTCCACTACTAGCTGCTTCAGTTCTTTCTGTGCTCCAACAAATGAAGACCCATTATCTGACAAGATACACTTCGGCCATCCATGACGTGAAGAAAATCTCCTGAGTGCATGAAGGAAGGCCTGTGTTGAAAGATTCTCTGCGATCTCCAGGTGGATCGCTCTCACTGTGGCACAGGTGAATAGTGCACCCTATGCTTTGATTCTCTTGTTTCTACCATATCTTAAATAAAAGGGTCCGAACAAGTCCACTCCAGTGTTTGTGAATGGTGTTGAATACGCTCTCAATCTCTCTGGTGGCAGGTCAGCCATGAGCGTTGTATGAGGTGGCTGTCTCAACTTCCGACATATTACACAATTATGAACTAACTTCCTTACTGCGTCTCTGCCCCTTATTACCCAGAATTTTTTTCTGCTCTCTGCTAGTGTTCTCTCTGCTTCAGCATGCAAGACCTTTCTATGCGTATCCATCAGGATCAGATGCGTGATATGTGAAGAGGATGGTAGCAGAATAGGATGCAACTCGTCATATGTCAATGAAGTATGCCACAGTCTTCCTCCGACACGTAATACACCATTGTCATTAAACGGAGATAATTCAGCACATGTTCTCTCCCAGTCCGGAATCATAGTCTGTGGTTCACAGATCCATTAATACTCAGCTCTCTGTAACTCCATGGGTTGTAAATATTTGTTTGTTGCATCAAGCGGGGGACAACCTTTCACCCTACACTTCAGTATTTCAATGAAGCGGAAACAGTATGCTGTAACACGCAATAATTTCGTCCAGGAAGAGTACTTCTCACAGTCAGTGACCACCTCTCTCTTCTCATTCTCACCATTGGAAAGCACTCGCACTCCATGACATTTGGGCAGTGATCTATCTTCTGATTTATCTGTATTTGTATTGATAATCATCTGCTCTGGCCAAAAGTCTTTAGGCTTCCTTAGAAACCCCGGTCCATGGAACCTTCTGTAAGTGATCTCACTCACCCTAACCCCTCTGCTTAAATCATCAGCCGGATTTTCCTTAGTCGGAACATGTTTCCACGTCTGTACATCCCATTCCGACTGGATTTCAGCCACTCTGACACCTACGAATGCCTTTTTTGTGGTAGATTCAGAGTGCAGCCATTGTAATACTACCTGGGAATCAGACCATAGGTAAACGTCTGGTTTTGTCCGCAATTCCTTAAATACTGTTCTTGCCACTCTGGAAGCTAGAAGCGCAGCCATCAGTTCAAGGCGGGAGACAGTAAGTTATTTTAATGGGGCCACTCTTGATTTGGATGCTATCAGTCGGACACTTCGTTCCCCATTCGCCGTCGACCATACGATGTAGGCACAAGCTCCATATGCAAGAATGCTGGCATCTGCGAACACATGAAGTTCTGGTTCACCCACAGCATTTTTAGGCTTCACTGACCTTTCAACTGTCACTTGGTTCAAATTCAACCAATCATCAAATATCTCCTTCCATTTATTACACACATCTTCTGGTAGGTGATGGTCCCATCCGATATCTTTCTCCCTCCATATGTTTTGCATTGCTATTCTTGCTCGAATTGTTACAATAGAAGCTAGTCCCAGCGGATCATAAAGCCCTGACAGTCTTCACAGGACAGATCTCTTTGTATAGGTTTTATCAGTACACTGCTGAACACTGAAATGAATCGTGTCAGGTTCACAGTTCCATGAGACACCCAGCGTTTTCAGTTGACCACAATTGTCTAATTCAATATCAGGAATATTTCTCATCTCTTTGACTGGCTCCGCTTCTTCATGTTCATGACATGAACAAAACCATTTATTGATCTTAAAACTACCAGAAGACAGAACTGTATCAATGTCTCTCATGTTCTTCTCCGCTTTCTCCATGCTCTCACAGGAATGAATGATGTCAACCATATACCTGTCATCCTTTAAAATTTCAGCTGCTTCCTTGTACATTTTATTATTGTTTTCTGCCATTTTTATCATGACAAAGTTTGCCATGTCAGGTGATGATTTAACTCCGAACGTGACTTGTAGCAATCGGTAGGTTGTGGGTTCTCTTGTGGCATCAAGATCTCTCCATAGGAATCTGTGTACATGTGTGTCGGCCACTGGCAGACGAATTTGTGGCAACAGCTTTGACACATCGCCTTGGAACGCAACAGTTTGCTTAAGAGAATTCCCAGATCACCTAGTAATGAAGGACCCTTGTACAGGAAAGAGTTAAGCCATGCGCCAGGATCAAACACAATTCTCAAAGGTGTGCTTGCCTTGTCAACTCTGTAGACCCCATGGTGAGGTAAATAATGCACTGTCAATGGTGTTGAACTTGTAGGTTCAGCCCATCCCTTGTCTATGTATTCTTTCATCACCTTTGATTACATCTCGACCTTCTTTGGATTGGCCTTAAGACTCCTTTCAAGTGAAAATAGTCTCTTTTCAGCCATGGTGTAATTGTTCGGAAGCTTGGAGGGATCTCTCTTCCAGGGGAGTCCAATGATGTACCGATCACCCTCCTTCCTACATGAAGATTCCAGAAGGTTTAGAGCCTTCCTGTCCTTTGTAGACATTGGTGTCTTTGGACATTCACAGGTTGGTGCTCTTACACCTATAGTCTCAACATCAAACATCTTCTGTACATTAATGTCCATTTTTGTGCAGAAGCTGATACCACTTACTCCAACTTCTCAGTTGTCCGACCCCAGTACACACCATCCCAATCTCGTTTTCCTGGCAATTGGTTGATAAGGTAGGCCTTCCCTAACTTCTTGTTCCGCATGAAGATGACTATACTGGACCCCTAATAAAAGATCTATGGGACCAGCCTGATGGGGGGAATGACAAGTCCTTCAAGTGGTCAAACGAACTGAGCCAAGGTCTGTCAAGTGGTGGTACTGCCATCATAGTTTTGTCCATCTCATGTGCCTCCAAGATAAATTCTTCACCTCCGTTTAATGGGGAAATGTAAAACTGAACTCTTCTGCTGTTTCAAGACGTTTAACTCCCACTACACTTATTTCAAGTTTCTCATTCTTTCCTTGCAGACATAGCAAATTTGACAAGTCTTTTCTAATGATGGTTGTACCAGCACCTCCGTCTATTAGTACGTTTCCCTCTCGGATTCTCCCATTCGGTGCTCTGAACTGGACTCTGATGACTAGCATGATACTATCTTTGTCAAGAATGGGTACTGCTCCACTTGCACTGGGTGGATTCGTATGCAGGAGAGGGTTGTGGGTTCTAGAACACTCATTTGTGTCCACAAGCTTTCTTGTTTCTGCATTCTGCTGTCTTATGACCTCTCAACAGACAAGAAAAGCAATGTCTATTCTCCTTCACAAATGCAATCTTCTCACTTATCGAATATGAGCTGAATGTTGGGCACTCTGATTCTGTGAGGTGCATCACACACATAACATTTGACTTGCCTCTGTACATGTTGTGTGGAATGGATTCCCTTTTTCCTCTGGGAATCACGGCCCTGTTCTCTGCCCTTAAGGGCTGAAGAACGTTCAATATCAAGTCAGGATCAAAATCAGCCCTCACTCTTTTTCTTAAGAATTCACTGATGTGCTCAAGTGTAGGTGTTTGACCCCTTTCACGGATATCTGTGACAATGCCCTTCCATTTTATTATCATGTGCTCTGGTAGTCAACTAATGACCATTCTCAGTGATTGCGTAGAGTTGATATCTGACATGTGGTCCAGTCGCCTTAGTGTCGCCTTAGTGTCGCCAAACAATTGATGACATCTGTCGAGAATGCTCGTAGATTTTGTCGGTCACCACTCTTGATTGCATCACCCTTGGTTACCTTGTTAATAAAGGCTCTTGTTATGACACTAGGCTGGCCAAATTCTTCTTTTAAAGTTTTTAAGGCAGTTGCGTACATTGTCCCACTTGAACCAAGCCCAGATATTGATTTCTCTGGCCTTCCTGTGACAAGCATTTTCAGCTGAGCCATTCTTAGGTCATCAGATATATTTGGCTTGTTATGAATGTGCAACTTGAAATTTCCACAAACTCCACATACTGGAGTCAGATTTTCTCAAGTTGAATGTTGGGAATCTCCTTCCTCTATTCTATACAAGGCATCAGCATATTACTCTCAGGAAGCACTGTTTCCTCAAATTCTACCAAGTTATCGACCCATGAATCAACACTACTCTGTACCTTACTAACAGGCACATCCCTTGTGTCATTTCTCTTCTCTGTATCACATTTATAAGGTATCTGTACAGTCTCTGAACTACCATTGTTTCCTTGTGAAATTTCACTTGCTAAAGAATTACCATCAGGTTCCACTTCCTCTGTTGAACTATGTTTACAGGTAGTCCTTTTTGCAGCACTTCTGGTCCTTATTTCCACTTCAGACGGCTTGTTTTTCAGAGAATGGCAATAGTCTTCAATACTCTCTTTAATGGAGTATATGTCTTGTGAGATCTCTGCCTCCCATTTGTCAAGTCGTGGTATATTAGCATCCTTGAAGTCATTGAGTTCAGAATGAAGTACTAATGCTGCATCAAAGTCTCTTCTTAAATCAGCTATTACCTTCTCAGCTCTTCTCTCAGACAACTGCTTATCATTTATGTTCTCTCTTGTTCTCTCTTATTCTGTTGATTGTCCTGGTAATCCTACCCCTCATCTTTTTCTTTTTGTTTTTATTTCTATTTCTATTTCTCTGCTCTTGTCAGTCTCTAATGATCCAGTATTTGGATGATTGTTATCATCACCCGCCGGTTGATTTTCGGCATCTTCATACACTTCAGCATCTATCTGTATTCGATTATCATCCTCTGAGCTGGCCATGGTCTCTGGGTTAATGTTCCTTCACCAACCATTTTGTTTCTCTCTGTTTTCAGACTTGAAATTTATTTTTATCACTGCTCTGTCCAAGGACAACTCCACTCTCAAATCGTCAGACAATGTCACCCCTTCAGAAACTGTGGTGTAGACAGAACAACTCAAGTCGTCGACCTCTTCTAATATAATATATTGTGTCTAAATACAGTTGAGACAATACATCCTTAACATTCTGAAGGTTTGACCTGCTCGACAATATTTATGACAATCAGCTCAATACTAGCACTCTCAAAATTGCGTTCCATCCATCGCCATGTGACAGGGAGCATTCATTCCACCGGGAGTTAACAATAAAACACTGAATTTAAAACATAAGGGAGCAGCTCATTAATTCTAAGTGAATACATGCAATGCAGTAAAATCATTTTGACGTTCATAACTCTTTTCAAAACAGCAGCTGCCATATTGGATTGTCGTGCCGACATCGACTCGTTCCGACTTCAGGCTGAAATATATACTAAGAATTCGGTGACATTCGAAACTATGCGCACGTACCTGTCAATTATACATCTACCCATACATCCTGCCTGATTTCCACGACACATCATGCATTTTATTAACTTTAATACGTCCTAAAAAACTCGAAAATCAAACCAAAACACCTCCAGGTTGAACGTTTTCCCCCAATCGCATTATCTTGAGCGATCTCATTGGTCCGCTGAACGGAAGTATTTATAGTATCGGCATGGTTTGAGAGCGAAAAGTCTTATATGAGCTATGAATTTGACAAACGATTACTAAATTTCGCGGGAATGTAATGAACTTGTTCTGGAAAAATTACTAAGGTTGAACGGACCAGTGAGATCGCTCGACAAATGAAATCGGAACGAGTCGATGTCGGCACGACAATCCAATATGGCACCTGCTGCTCCTTTACTCTATTAATATATATGACGTGCGTGTAGATCTATGGTTTATGTTTAACCTACAGTGCGATATCGGGTTCCTGTGCATCGTTACGTTGATGAGGAACTGAGTTCAGCTTCATTCTTTATGATTTTTAAATATTTGTTCAAATATTCAGTATATATTGGGCAACATATTGGAAATAAGAACTAACTAAAACGCTCAAATAGAAATTCATTTTAATAAAGAAGGGATTCTTAATGGTTTTCCAGAGAGAAACAATGACCTACCCAGCATAATCATTTTGATTTTCCAAAAGATTTTATTTTACCAATCACAGAAAAGATTGCCACCCTTCCGAAGACTGAAATACAAAATCCGTGATTATTATCTTATTACTAAATGTGCCACTGAAATGTCAAATACAAACAAATCGATATGTTGAAGAAACTCTTGTTTTTTTGTCATACTCTGATCATGCAATTGTATTCAGTGACTGACACCTGTATTTACCTTGAAATAAAAAAAAATAAAATCAACATTGAAACTAAGAGTTGAGGATCGAACATTATAAAGAAATTTTAAGTTAGGGATAGAAGTTCGTCGTTGTACCTGTGCATATATATTTTGAAAAATATTTTTTCAATATATGTCATGGCTTATCATGACACGATCAATCTGAAATATACATAAACACAACAAGAATATTCACCCACTTGCGTGACAATCAACATATTAATTCACCTTTCCTGTGGATTTGGTGAGCATACTATGAAGGAGGTGACAATTTAAACCTCTGTGTTTACTGTTATAATTATTCTGTGGGCAAGTATTGTAGTCAGCAGATTCCATGAACAAGAGCACTTTCGTGTGCACATTTATCATACCAGTTCTAGTGGGACTATACCTGATTGTAGCCACTTCAAAATCTCATGAAGGCAGATCCACGGCTAATGTTGTAGGTTCCTGACAAGACTTGTTCTTGCGAAGAAAACAGGACACTTAAAATGTTAGACCATGAATGTATTTGAAAAGAAACTGATAACTACAGGAATAATGCTATGTCTGTAAATGGCATGCGATATATATTTGCTAGTGGTCCAAATTGCTTTGAACAGTGCATATCTTAATAGTAATAAAGTATTATGACTGGGGATATGAATTTTACCATGCGTTGTATCTATAACAATATTATCTACAACCACAGTGGACATTATGGACGTCAGTTACTTAGGGAACTTAGTACTTGTGTATGAAGAAGAGATTCAAACTTGCCGAAATTACCCCTCTACAACAGACAAATTGAGAGGCAAAAACCCCCCAATTCTTTGAACTACTTAGTTTGGAAAGAATATCCTCGACCGCCTCTAGCCTCGGTCAGCACCGGAGGCAAACTCAGATTCCCCCTGTTTATACATATACCAGTGAATGAAATGTGTCCCCGTGGTCTGGCTTTACGATTTCTGTCGCAGTCTGTGTGATACATTTGGAATATTGTTGACTGAAGTGTAAATCCACAAACAGAAATAGTGTTGCTTCTCATTCTTCCTCATCTCAAACCATTCATGGGAGCCTAAATTCCTAAATCGTTTTAGTCTGTATAAACACGAGAATCATTTCACTTTCTATCACCACTAATGTGATGCGTTTTAAAGGGTGATTACTTTCAATTCCTAACGAGCAGATGACGATGGCAAAATTCAATCCATGTTTAAACTGATAGATCTCTTTCAAAGTGTTCTCAAAGTGGTAATCATCTTGGTTTCTGCTCAATGCAACACCACGTATCAAGAGCCTGATTCAACTGCACCTGTAGAAGCCTGATACTGGAAAACCAAAGGAAGTTCATGGGTTACTGCAGATGGCAGATAAAAAAGACACTGAAGTAAACGTATCACACTGCAATATATAGACAGATCATTTGCCGAGGAAACACTTCATCTTTCACGCGTGTCACATATAACATCAAAAGGCTTCTTAAAGTTCAAATAGACTGTCTCTCTAAATGAATTTCTCATACGCTGGTACGTAATGGTTTTCAGGAGTTAGCTAAAGTTCAAAGAAATTACCATACATGGAAGACAGTCAATGCAGTTTCCATATATAACAGGAAAACGAACCGTCGTGATTTTATGGTCACTCTCAGCGATATACTGCCTAATATGAAAAGAATATCATATTTCTACTGAATGGGAGAGACACTGCACCTGCTGTGCAGAATAAGGATTGGCTAACGAGCAGGTTGTATTGATTTATGTGTATGTGCCATATCTGTACCCAGTATGACTTCAATGCCGAGAAATGTACACGATCACGGATCATAAATACATTTTGAAGTTAGTACAATTTTTCTTTGACATAATAAATGCCCTGTTTTCAGTTTTGGATGAGACATTTAATATCATTACTCCAAATGTGTCTGAGAAAAGGACGATTACTGACTCATGTACATATGTCATTAGCGTTTTATAATCATCACTGTGCAGTCGGGTCTTAAAATCGAATCATTAAGCAATAAGTTTGTGAACCAAATTTGCACCATCATTTCCTCATTAAATCTGGCGCAAGATATGCTTCTAATAGCAGACGGCTGTGTCTCTCGTAGCGTTTTACTTATGCTGAGACCTAACTCCAAGATGAAACTCATAAAAATGACATCTCTTTGTTAATTGATGCTTGTGAAATCATTCAAATCTTTCCAAAACCAATAGGTATAAAAATACCAACATTTCCAGATACAGTGCCTTATGAAACAGTTTAACAACCATGGCGAGGTGAAATGGGGGTTAAAGTCGTATTTCAGAATAGTTCGCTCACATGACGACTTTGACAATGTAGTGGAATGCGAAGACTATACACATACATTGTCACTGAAGTCAAATTTGGAAATATCATCCACATAGCACAAAACCTGATTTATAAACCAATAGGTGTTTTCCGCAATCTGATTTGTTGATTACAATTGTCGAATAGCGTTCGGCATACCCGAAAATGATGGCCTAATATCCGCACATTAATACGTTGCAATTAATACCGTACTACTTTCGCTGCATGAATTTGCGCAGTGGAGGAACATTACCACCTCAATTTCTTTCTCCAGGATTTTGATACAACCTTTGAAGCTGACAAATTCTGGGAGATGATGATGAGTTTAATCACACTACACATAATCACATGTGATCAAATAATAGAATTGTGCCAGAAAAGCCAGAAAATGATAAAATTCAATGCGGTTTATTCACAGTTGAACAGATCTGCAAATCTCAAGCATTTCATTCGGTACAAAGAATAAAGTAATGATACATGTTTCTGGATATCAATCAGCCAAAAGATACCAATCCCAGCACTCCGGACGTTTAATCTTCCAATGGAAATTCCTGACTGAAAGGGTCCATGGTTCGTGTGACATAAACACATACACTGTCGCTGAGGTCAAACTTGGAAATATCATCCACATGGCACAAAACCTGGAATCTTTACTGAGCTCTGGATGTAACACAGATCAAACGACGTTTGATGAAGAGCACTATGAATCTCTTTGAAATCACCGTACACGTAGACTGGACATGTCTGATTTGTGCATCAAAAGTCTGAAATATAGATAAATAGAGATAGAAAAGTCTTGGTGTGCTGCAGTGCTGCTGTGCTGCTGTGCACAACTGGAAAGTTGAAATGGCTTCTCTTGCCATTCAAATATTGTGGAGATTGCCCTGCGAACCTTTCTGTGAAACAGATAAGGCAGTCTCGCTTGTTGCCCTTATGTTTAGTACATACGGGTAAATCAGTTGAAGGGCGGGAAGGGACTATTTGAGAGCTATTGATCTTAAACAGGTCATTGGTATACTTCAGCTGTTGGTCAGATTCTCTTCCGCAAATTTCATTTTTTTCACAAAGATCGCCGATGTAACTCTTTTCCACGGGCAGCGTGGTTAATGACAACAACCTGATCATGTATTGATTTTATGACAATACCCTCCATAACACCACATTTAATAATAAATACCCCACGAATACCACCACGGTTAGAGACAAATAACCAATAAATACCGCAACATTTAATGACAAATACCCATGCAGTTACTACCACAACCAGCATATAGGCTGCGGAATGGCGTTTTTGCTATTTTGTGTTGTGTGTCATAGCAGTGTTGTGGCACTATCAAATATTGTCACCAGAAACAGCGGAATATTTTATCATCAAATCATATATTTACTAACAAAAGTCAATTTATATTAGATGGCAATGCAACAGGGAGAACTGAACCTACCGTGGGCAAAAGAAAATAATACTCAGTTGAAAACATCAAACAAAACACAAAAACAAAACAAAACAAAAACAAAAACAAACATCCCCCAAAAAACAACCCCCCCCCAAAAAAAACAAAAAACAAACAACAAAAACAAAACAAAACCCCAAAACAAACAAAAACACCCCCCCAAAAAAAACAACAACAAACAAACAAAAAACAAACAAAACAAAACAAAAAAAAACAAAATCAACGAAAACAAAACAAAAAGAAAACAAACCCCCAAACCAGCCAAACAAACAAACACGTCTATGATTTCACGCGTGCAATAATGAGAGACGATGTTAGAGCATGTCCGAGGACTAAATAAGAAACAAAACTTGACATTCCATTCATATGTTCCCTATCTTAAGGGAGGACCCTCTCAAAGTTGAAATTCAAAATAGACCTCTTCCTCGTCTGTCCGTTTAAGCATTAAAGACCTCCACATTTATCCCTAGACAGATGAACACGTGTTACAGTTTTGTATCAACAGAATTGAGGAGGTAATAGGTCTTGTGTACCTTAGTGTTAAGCCATCTATCGTAGCGCTTTGAGATCCGGTATTCGATGCCACTGGCGATTGGCCAAATATTTGCTAATTCATTATCATATTTTCTTTCACCATTGTGGTTTGAAATCGGTAATCGTGGCTTCCAGAAACCATTTGTTTCATTCGTTAGGAAGCCATAGGTACCATGCCAAGAGACATATTTCTCTCTCTTGAGAAAACGATAAAACACTGGGAAATTGGGAGCAAAGTACAGCCAATCGATTTGTTTAAGGCACTCTTACCAACGACAGCGAACAGCACTCACTAGACTTAAATGTCCAGCCACCAGCTAAATGCGGTACTTCGGACGGTTTGATTGCGTTTGAAAAATTCTCCCACAGTAACTCGTGTCAATACTCATCGTTCATTGTAAAGTATGTTTGCTTTCATTTTCAATTGTTACTAATGTCATGGTTTCAACATGGAAATAGTTGCAAGCTTTTGTCAATCACTGAACATTCCATTCACAGTCATACTTTTAAGTTAGAAGCATAAGGATGCTCTCTAAACCTCTATTATAAAACTGTAACCTATTACCAAAATATTGTTATCTGACCTAATAATATCGATGGAGCCACGGAAACAAGCACTCGTAATGTTCTCGTGAGCTAGCCAGACAATCTTCCTAAATAACATGAATTACTCGGTCATCGTTTCAGTCAGAAAGCCAGTTGAAAATAGATTTGTCTATGTAAGAAGCCAAAGTACATGTAAAATAGCGATATAACAAGAGTGTGCAAAAGACCACTAAGCACGTTGTCTTGGCAGACACCTTTCAGGCTTGTGTTGACGTCCTCATTCGGCGACCGTCAGCGTTGTAATGTCCAAGGGAAAACAGACACCGTTGTCACGCTAATTCATATAGTCCAACTACTTTCCTCATATATTCTTCTGAAAATGATGATGAAATCAATCTGGTCACATCATAGCTCGATTCTGACTGATAAATCCTTACCTCGCCATGAAGTACAAGTCAAGTCACCTGGCCTTGAGACAACACTGAACAGTACAGATTACCAGTGAGTGACTCGTATTCAGCAGTTTCCACAAACTGAGACAACTCGAAATTGCGAAATATGGGTGAGGTTCCGGACCACTTCAGGATAAAAGAACCATGTGATTCGTAACTTCGTACACGACGTGTCCGGCTCAGAGTACGATTTTAAACGTGAAAGAACTCCTACAAGTAAGAACATATCATTCTACGTACAGCATACATCAGCTGGGAACCAAACTGACGCAAACTACACTGTTGGAAACCCAATGATCAAACATGTTCCACGTAATACAATTATGTTGGATAGTAACAGATCACAAAACTGTTGTCATCTACATTGACAATAAAGGAGGTAAGTACTGAATATTAGCTTGACACATGGATTACTGGAGGCGTTGATCACAGTTACTGTATTGTCTGGACTTGCTGAGTTCCTTTGACGGAATGACTAAATCCCAAATTTTAAACACTACATTCTTTTGTTAACGGAAACTAATTGTAGACATTTGCCTTGTCATGTGGCCGTATGAAAACAGTTCCGGATGGGGAATATGCTCCTTAATTGCAGTTTAAGAATCAAGAAATATGAAGATTGTTATAAAAAGGGCAAGAAAGAATGTGACCTTAACTGAAATTATATGTTACATTTACTTCTCGTGTATTTGAAGTATTATAAAAGGTATTATCCAAGGTATTTTCATCTCTTCCTTTGAAGCTCTCTTCCGCCCCCTGGGTCCATTCTCATAGCAACTGACACAATACGCATTCGATTTAGTTTGGCCAGTGATTATGGGGATTATGGCATCCCTATTAATCTCAGTATCAAGATCAAACAACTGCCACGTGACGTGACGCACTATCTGTATCGGGTTTTTCTCCATAATTTTAACTAAAGAAATGCAACCGTTGGCATTTATCAAAGACGGTACAGGCATCTTTGCTTCTTTTTTTGTCCAAGATCAGATTCTTTACAAGATGTGACACCAGTCTCTACGTGGTTCCTGAGACAAATGTTTTCGTACACATGTTTACAAGAAATTACGATTCTTGTGCATCGGCACTAAAACTATTCGTCACAGTTTAGGGATACGGTGTATCTTATTGGTTCTTGTTTTCTCCTTCCGAATTTATCTTCCGATCACCATGAAGATGTAGATGTATGGTACTAAGCGACGCATTCTATGAAACACAATACTTGGCGCCAGTGGAGTTGAAGATACTTTTTTATGTCATTTAATTACAGGCGATCATACCACAGCTGAATACTTGTCGCAGCACGAGAGACGATCAAACGCCTGTCTGTGTTGTCATTTGAGGATAGTGGGGTAACCTAATGCTCACATGATTGACTGAAACTAAAGCAAATGCTTGATTCCTGTGTATGGCGTCAGCCGGAGGTTTCAAATGAAATATTCCCGTGCTTTGAATACTCAGTAACACCCGGAAATTGGTCAACACATGATGTTTATCGACACTGTAAACAAAAAAGTATACCAAAGGGATTTACTGTCAACTGCTGGCCGTTTCAGCTGGTTCCCATGGTAGCATCTGGAGTTGCTCATTTGTGACGTCATTGTAACTTTACGTCGCAATATGATTTGAATGACGTCACAACTGTTGATGACACAACAAGACAATTGTTTAGTTTTAGTTGCTTTTATCAAGAAACAGCATTACTAATGCCATCACAAATACGAACTACTTCTTAAGTTCTAGCATACAGGTTTCGCCGTATTGAAGCTCAGGATTTAAATGCATCTTGAAAAACAAACTGATTTTCTCTTTGTTTCAGATGTGAAAATATCCTTTGACAAAAAAATCTTAGCTCTGGAACAATGAACGTCCCCGGAGTCCTAATTAAGTAGGGCACACTGTCTCGTTTCTACCCAAAGATCCACAGAAATGCCCTTCGGTTCAAAGGTAAACATTGGAGAGCAATTCATTAGCAGGATGAAGAAGTAACACTGTATTGTCTCAGTGGAAATCGGGTAATCACATTCTACAGTCTAGTCTTTCGTGGTTAAACAATGAACCACCACGGCAACTGTGATGCCACCTGATGCGGGCAAATGAATTATTGTAATTTCAATTTACCACGCCGAAAAAGTGTCAGTTTGCATTGTGAATGGAAACAAGTTCAACTAGAGTAAAAGGTAAATTAATATGTGCAGTATTTGTGAAAAGTGTATGTGTAAGATTCTTAAACTTGTATGGTGTTGTAATGCACTGTATGGTTATCATGAGTCGTCATGGCTGAATTGACTGGGTGAATTTGTCATTATTTATTATTATATATTCTCTCCGGCTTATCATCCGCTGTTTGATTCCTAAACAAGGAGATGTTACTTTCTGGTCAAGGCTGCATGATCTGGTTAGTGGCCTTTAACGATGGGCCTGATAACTTGGAGGACACAGGTGGAGGGAATAATACGTAAATACGTACATAGTTGCCAAAGTTAACTGAAATCGTCTTACCTATCTCGATATACGACCAGACAGTCTGACACATAAGTTTATGAGGCAGATTACTCTGCTTCCATCAATTCCTGGCGAAAGATGTTCTATCTCGGTACAGAACAATTCGTCACTTTGAAATGGCGTCATGCTTTTGCTATTTGCTTATGATTATATGGCCATTAACCAGCATTAACCAGTGTTGACAAACATAGGTATATGAAGCCAACGAATAGTAGAACAAAGTTAAGGACACCACCTGTCCATTTACCTATTATTATCAGCTGTCTTTGTCAAAGTTTCTCTATCTATCGCGTCACGCTTCACCCACTTGTAGCAAAGAACGGACTCATATTGTTTTACGTCAAATTGCACAGCGGGTATGCCAGATTGAATGACATATTGATATAAACTCATAATGCATGCAGTAAATGGATTTTGCGGCGTTTAACATTTACAGTCTCAGCTCACTAAAACAGATGTTTCAATAAAAAGATACGTAAATGAGACAACAGTGCTTCTCAAAGTGTGGTCCTTAAGTCTTTTACCAGAAAGAGGTAGAATTCAGGTGACCTACAAAGTTTTAGGACCCCGTGGGGCGGCCCATGATGATAATTGAGTGACAGGAGTCCAGTTCAGCGTCTCACTTTTTCAGCGTCTCACTTTATCATTTGGTGCCCGTAATCTCTCAAGGCAAGGTTTTAATTTACTGTTGTTTCGTTATCGCGCCTGCCTTCTTGCATTTGATTGGCTTACAACATTCAAAATAGAATAGGGGTCTCATTCATTTCTTTAAAGAGAAACCTAATTAAGTTTTGCAGATTTTTCACTTGGAGATTTCACTTTTTTGATTTGTGAATTAATGTATTCTGGCAGACATCTTCACATCAAGAGAGCTTTTTAAAGAATATTTCTGAGAGAAATCGCATCAACAGCTCACGGTAGTTCCTCCTGATGTTTTGTCAACATTCAGATCTTTACAATGGAGCACGTTCTTTGAAGGAAGTATTTAAAAAAGATCACACGACTCTTTCTCAAAGGTAGCAAAACGTGATCGTAATTGCGGCTACCATGATCTCATTGGAGCTTCTGTAATGTTTTATGCCAGTCACGTAATGGGCTGTTCCAAATCACTTGCAACACCTTAGTTTGATTTGTGCCACATATTCCGGTGATTGACTTGCTTTTGCTCATGTCTGTCCTGAGTACTGAATTTATAGTCTTATTGGCATCATTTAAGCCATGTCGTGACTTAAAGTTATAAATTCATAATAGACAGAATTAAATTGTAAAATCTTGCCAACGAAGGGCAGTAAAATAACTAGATCGTCAAAGACAGAGAATTAAAACTAGCGTGTAACTGCAAAATGCAACAACATTTATGGACAATGCAATAAAATATATGGCTGGAGATCACGGATGTGGAGGGAATAATATGCAAACACGGGCATTCATATATTGCAGTCACCTTTTCAGAGCAACAGGAGAGCAACCGAAGGTACGTGACTATACCAGAGACCATGTGAAGTTACAGTACCTTTGCTCCCTGCATGGGCCTGGATCTACACCATCCCTACCTCTGGTGACCGAAGGCGTATATAGACATACATTAAGAGCACACATATTCTACGTTTAAAACTTGGTAAGTTTATATTTACTTTAAATGTATTGGGACGTACGTACCCTCTCAGGAGGACCCGTGTATATAAACTTGATGGATACGTTTGTAAACTTCAAAGCAGCTGATATCATGATCTATATATATTGCATGCGTAACATTTAGATGTTGAAATTAGGGAGCGGTAATTTCTATAATTGTCGCAGAATATATACTATAAAGTAACTATGTTAAACATTTCGGGCAATGTGGTAAATATAAGCAAACCAGACAATTATGAAAGCAAAATATCTTATTCTGGCAAAATATATCTATCAGTGATAATCAGTATATATATTTGAAGCCGGGAACCTATTATCTAAAATAGTTCAAAGCTCATCTTAGCCGATGTGATGAGTTACGGTACGGGACGGAATGCGAGATTACTCGAAATATTACAGTTGCAGATTCGAGACAAAATACATGAAGCAATGTGTGACGAGCATGTAACGTAATATTTTCAGGACTGTATTGCTGCAGTGACTGACAGATCAGATCAACGCGATATTGTGCCAATTTGTGGGCATTTCGGAAGTTCACGAAAATGTTCAATATCAATCCGATAATTGATATCAAACAACTGAACCGACCGTAATGTTATCATCATTTGCAAGAAATTGGTCCGTTCAATTTGCACAATGTGGAGGGGCAGCACTCTAACTGGGTTGGATTTGTGAGCTGCAAGATTTACAGCAGTATAGCCGTATAATTTTCAAATGAGTTTTTCAGCTATTATTGTACCAGTAGCAAGACAACTTGCATGTCTCCCGCAAATTACCAGCAAGACTAACTGGTGCGAAGACATAGATGTTGGCTGTTACCATCTGTTTTCTGATGTTTGTGAAGCATCATCGTTACAGGGAATCCATAAATGTACCGGCATATTGCCTGCTCTGAGAATGAATGGGAATGAATGGGTATTGCCTGTTGGAAAATATAACAGTTTTTTCTTTAAAGCAACAGCTCATACCTGTCATCACGGTATTGCGGAATCAGTAAGCTTGTATCGATGTATTCTCTCCACGTGACAGTTCAAAGGTTTTCATTGTGAACATGGAACTTGAGTTCATAAAAACACTGCACCAAATAGAACTCGCTGTGTATCACTTCAACATATCCGAACACTGATGAATATTTAGGTCGTGACCATGGTCGCTGACATTCAACTACTGACGAATTTCCGATCCTACTCACTTCTTGTGATTACATAATTAGGGCAATATACATCTCTATTTGATGTGAAAGCCAACTGGCACACTCCGATGCTCGAAAACTACCTAATCGGAGCACCAATCACGCCTGTGTTATGCTGACTGACCTAGTGGTCCGAGGGTCCTTCTACATAAACCTAATGTATTGCTTACTGGCTGCAAATGATGTCTCGTGATTCAGAGTTGTCTCACGTGAACCTGTCAATGATGTCTCGTGATTAAGAGTTGTCTCACGTGAACCTCGTGTGAAGCTTTCACCTTAACAGCTGATGGAGCAGACTTTCATTTCTTCCACTGCTTTTAGTTTGTTCACGGTCTCCAGTTAACAGTAGTGAACACAAATTTGCTCAACAAAAGTAGCTGAAAGTTCGTTAAATAAGCATGTGTCCAGATTTCAACCTGCTCATTGTGCAGGTAGCAGTGAATCTGGATCATTAGTATACATGTATCTCACTGGTTTGTGACGGTTATATATGGTTTTAGAAATATATAATATATTTTCGTATTCGCTAATGGTGCTACTATTCAACAGCAAAACTACAATTATTAGCTAGTGATTTATCATTATTTGACAAACGCATATATGTTTTGTTCTGTTGTTTTATTGTATCTAGCAGTATGTGAGTTTTACGCCCCACTCAGCAATATTCCAGCTGTATGGCGGTGTCGTGAAAATAATCGTGCCTGGAGCAGACAATCCAGTGATCAACATCATTAGCATCGATCTACTGAAATGGGACAGGGTGACATATGTCATCCAAGTCAGCGAACCTGACCACAACGGCATGGTAAATGCTGCCTCTCGAACTTACGCAAGCAATGGTGTTAATGCATGTAGTGACAATGTCTGATGAGGGAGATTCTTTATACATGTCCTTTGACCGAAGAAGAGACGGGGTACCTTCAAAAGAACCCTTTCTGATACATCACAACCATGAACCTGCTCAAAGCAGTCACGGACTTTCATGTTGATATTTCGGTTATTTCTTGTGACATTAAGAGAAATGTTTGATTTTCTTCCAGCAGACATCCTGTCTCTTGCCATGTGACCAGTCAAAGAGTGACAGATTAACAAATCGATAATTTGTCATTGATCCCTCTGTTCAAATTCTCTAAGGTCTTGATAGGATCCGTTCCCCTAAACACCAGATGCCCTGACCAAACCCGTCTCTTTCATTGTGACCGCCCGAGCTTTCCAAATCAGACGGTGATAGGAGCATCAGGGATCCATGGCTAACCCACATAACCTCAAACTGGAATCAAAGGTTTCACGAATGTCCTTTAAATCGTGTTACCTATCTCCTTTGTCCATTTAATGTCATGACAAATCGCTGAGTACATTAATGTCTGTCCACTGTAAGAAAAAAAATAAAATCCTACAAAGAAATTTCATCCTGTGATATTATTGATGAGGCTTTGCTGTCTGTCTTTTCAAAGAAATTATTGCCAGTCTGTGGGTTTCAGGATATTATGAGGTCTTTTATAGGTCGTTCAAAAGCATGTAAACATATTTCGTCAGAAGCCGACAGTTTGCTGGTCTATTGCTGGTGACTCTTCTGCTTCGACCAGCCATTACAGACTGTTCGCTGTCTTACAATTAGCACATAGGTTCTAGCTATATAAAAAGCATTGGTGTGTTTTTCGCTATGATCAATATTTCATAATAATGTATGTGAAACATTGGTATACTCTGGAGACATAAATGTTAATTCCAAGTAGAACGAAGATAAACGTCTACGTCAAATATTCTATGCAAGAAAATGTGTCTTAATATATAAACACGCCCGACAGTTGGTACACACACGGTAGATCCAAGTGAACTGGATGCCAATATTTGCTGACACATGTTTTATCCTGGTGACGAGGGGGCTACATTTGGAATCGTCACACTCAAGTCGGGAAAGGTACCTTCAATGGAATGGTAAGTATTGATATCAGAGCATTTTTCAGTGAACGCGTCTGGACATGATAGTGAGAATCACAACGTCGTTAGCAGGCCGCACTGACTGATGTTAGCCTGGCACTTCAAGAGAAATGAGGCTGCATTAAATCGCGTTTGGGAGACTCATACACAGCATGCCTCGTCGAGGTATTGCCTATTGGACAAATCATGTCGGTGTTATGGACGAATGATGAAAACGTCCATTTTTATATTTTCCGTCTTACCGTCATTGTCCGTCGTAGGAGGCCACAACATGTAATGTCATGCTTCACTGACCCATGTCAGTGTGTTCTCCCTATTCTTTCTTTATTATCATCTCACATATAAAACTAGACAACGTTTTTGCTCCAGTTGTAGAAATTTTCACTTCCTGCATATATAGTATTCCCAGAAATTATTGAGAATCATATTGCGTCATGTAACTCATTACGTTTATTAACTTCTGGAGTTTTACTTACATAAACATGTTAAAACATCATCCTTTTACAGTCTCAGTCTTGTTTTAGTACTTTGTTAGACCTCCTCGCTCAGCAATGCATGCCTGAATACGCCTAGGCACACTACCCATCAAAGTTTGTAGGTAATCGTGTGCCAGGGTATCCCAATATTGGACCACCTCGGCCTTCATATCTTCAATATTTCTCAGTCCCTTTTGGTTTATTCTGTCCTTCATGACTCCCCACACATTCTCAATTGGGTTTAGGTCTGGGCTGTAACTGGGCCAGTCTAAAACTTGAACATTTTTGCCCGACAACCACTGTTTTGTGTAGCGCGCAGTGTGTTTTGGGTCATTATCATGCTGGAAAATCCAATCATCTTCATACAATGTTTGTGCTATCGGAAGAAGGTGACCATTTAGAATGTCAACGTATCTTTCTTTTGTCAAGTTTCCCGTGAAAACACACAATGGCGTCACTCCGCGAGCCGATATGCCACCCCACATGTGAAACTTCGGGCTATGTTTTGGTCGCTGGTAGATAGGTTTGACAGTATCTTTGGTCCAAATTTTCACACAATCGGGGAAAAGCCAAACAGAACTTTCATCCGAAAAGAAAACATTATCCCAATCTTGATTTTCATGAGCCCGACACCAGTTTAAACGTTTTTCCTTTTGTGCATCTTTCATCAACGGCGAGGGAATTCCACGTTTTTTCACCCAATTAAGTCTCTGTAATTCCTGCCTAACTGTTCCATTGCATACCTGAGGACTTCCTCTGCTAATCATTTTATTTCTGATGTTCTCAACACTTTTCAATTTGCCCCTACTCACAATCTGCCCAAGTCTTCGGCGATCCACAACACTGAATTTCCTAGGCCGACCTGCCCCTGCTTTGTGCTCTATCCCGGTTCCTGTTTGAATATTCTTCAAAGTTCTGTATACTGTAGACAGAGGAATACCATGTCTACAAGCTAACACTTTAGCATCAGCCTCACCCCTTTCAAAATCATCTAGAATGAGCTTTCTTTTCTCTCTTGCTGTACATTATGCCATGTCATCACAGGAAGCCGTCTGCTCAGACAAGGGAGATAACTCTTGACGTAATGAGCTGCCTTCTAAGCCTTCAAGAGTTGTCTCCTTTATTTAGTATGCTTAGTGCATAGTGAAAGCCCTTTTTCCAATCTTAGCATCATTAGAAAAACAAACAAAGATTTTTTCAATAATTTCTGGGAACACTGTACACAGTGATTTGCCCATTACAAATAAATATACTAAATATGAATATAGTAAAAGCACGGCTGTGTGTGGAACACAAACAGTATTAATTGTCCACGATACTATACGTACACATGATACTGTGTAACATATATCCCTTCAAATCCAAAATACCTGACCACACGGGTACAATGTGTGAAGCCCATTTCTGTTGTCCCCTGCTGTGATGTTGCTGCAATATTGCTCAAAACGGAGTGAAACTTCATTCACTCACTCACCTAAAGTACCTGAAGTCAGTGACCGACGGATGTCATTGAATCCTAAATACGTATATCGATTTTCGAGGCATCAATCACTGGACTGCTTTGTCCAGTTTATTTACAGACCGCCCACGTACAGCTGGACTAATCGGTGTTAATCTATGCAAGCCTACGTCATACGTGATCAAGTAACAACCCTTCAGCAGCTGTTACATAATTACCAGTATATTTTTCACATATTTAGTGACATAATGGGATTAGCTCACGTGAAACACAAACCAGTCAACCAACCAACTTGTTTTAAGAATGTGATAGCATACCATGTCTAGTTTAAGGTCGTAAATGATTCAACCAATGATTCAACCAGTGATTCAAGACGTCACTGTACCATATGGCATACATTAATTCACCCACATTTGGACATACCTTCAATTACATGTTAATGCCACGACATTGTTTGGAGTGCATTCATTCAACTGTATCCATGAGTCGCTAGATTGTTTGGAGTGCATTCATTCAACTGTATGCGTGAGTCGCTATATTGTTTGGAGTGCATTCATTCAACTGTATGCGTGAGTCGCTATATTGTTTGGAGGGCATTCATTCAACTGTATGCATAAGTCGCTAGATTGTTTGGAGGGCATTCATTCAACTATATGTGTGAGTCGCTATATTGTTTGGAGTGCATTCATTCAACTGTATGCGTGAGTCGCTATATTGTTTGGAGTGCATTCATTCAACTGTATGCGTGAGTCGCTAGATTGTTTGGAGGGCATTCATTCAACTGTATGCGTGAGTCGCTAGATTGTTTGGAGTGCATTCATTCAACTGTATCCATGTGTCGCTATATTGTTTGGAGTGCATTCATTCAACTGTATGCGTGAGTCGCTATATTGTTTGGAGTGCATTCATTCAACTATATGTGTGAGTCGCTATATTGTTTGGAGTGCATTCATTCAACTGTATGCGTGAGTCGCTATATTGTTTGGAGGGCATTCATTCAGCTATATGTGTGAGTCGCTATATTGTTTGGAGTGCATTCATTCAACTGTATGCGTGAGTCGCTATATTGTTTGGAGTGCATTCATTCAACTATATGTGTGAGTCGCTAGATTGTTTGGAGTGCATTCATTCAACTATATGTGTGAGTCGCTAGATTGTTTGGAGTGCATTCATTCAACTGTATGCGTGAGTCGCTATATTGTTTGGAGTGCATTCATTCAACTGTATCCATGAGTCGCTAGATTGTTTGGAGTGCATTCATTCAACTGTATGCGTGAGTCGCTATATTGTTTGGAGGGCATTCATTCAACTGTATGCATGAGTCGCTATATTGTTTGGAGTGCATTCATTCAACTGTATGCGTGAGTCGCTATATTGTTTGGAGTGCATTCATTCAACTATATGTGTGAGTCGCTATATTGTTTGGAGTGCATTCATTCAACTGTATGCGTGAGTCGCTAGATTGTTTGGAGGGCATTCATTCAACTATATGTGTGAGTCGCTATATTGTTTGGAGTGCATTCATTCAACTGTATGCGTGAGTCGCTATATTGTTTGGAGTGCATTCATTCAACTGTATGCATGAGTCGCTATATTGTTTGGAGGGCATTCATTGAACTGTATGCGTGAGTCGCTATATTGTTTGGAGGGCATTCATTCAACTATATGCGTGAGTCGCTATATTGTTTGGAGTGCATTCATTCAACTGTATGCATGAGTCGCTATATTGTTTGGAGTGCATTCATTCAACTGTATGCGTGAGTCGCTATATTGTTTGGAGTGCATTCATTCAACTATATGTGTGAGTCGCTATATTGTTTGGAGTGCATTCATTCAACTGTATGCGTGAGTCGCTATATTGTTTGGAGTGCATTCATTCAACTGTATCCATGAGTCGCTATATTGTTTGGAGTGCATTCATTCAACTGTATGCGTGAGTCGCTATATTGTTTGGAGTGCATTCATTCAACTATATGTGTGAGTCGCTAGATTGTTTGGAGTGCATTCATTCAACTGTATGCGTGAGTCGCTACATTGTTTGGAGTGCATTCATTCAACTGTATGCATGAGTCGCTATATTGTTTGGAGTGCATTCATTCAACTGTATGCGTGAGTCGCTATATTGTTTGGAGTGCATTCATTCAACTGTATGCATGAGTCGCTATATTGTTTGGAGTGCATTCATTCAACTGTATCCATGTGTCGCTATATTGTTTGGAGGGCATTCATTCAACTATATATGTGAGTCGCTATATTGTTTGGAGTGCATTCATTCAACTGTATGCGTGAGTCGCTAGATTGTTTGGAGGGCATTCATTCAACTATATGTGTGAGTCGCTATATTGTTTGGAGTGCATTCATTCAACTGTATGCATGAGTCGCTATATTGTTTGGAGGGCATTCATTCAACTGTATGCGTGAGTCGCTATATTGTTTGGAGTGCATTCATTCAACTATATGCGTGAGTCGCTATATTGTTTGGAGTGCATTTATTCAACTGTATGCGTGAGTCGCTATATTGTTTGGAGTGCATTCATTCAACTGTATGCATGAGTCGCTATATTGTTTGGAGTGCATTCATTCAACTGTATGTGTGAGTCGCTAAATTGTTTGAAGTGCATTCATTCAACTGTATGCATAGGTCGCTATATTGTTTGGAGTGCATTCAACTATATGCGTGAGTCGTTGTTTTTTTTGAGTGCATTCATTCAACTATATGTGTGAGTCGCTATATTGTTTGGAGTGCATTCATTCAACTGTATGCGTGAGTCGCTATATTGTTTGGAGGGCATTCATTCAATTGTATGCATAGGTCGCTATATTGTTTGGAGTGCATTCAACTATATGTGTGAGTCGCTATATTGTTTGGAGTGCATTCATTCAACTATATGTGTGAGTCGCTATATTGTTTGGAGGGCATTCATTCAACTGTATGCGTGAGTCGCTATATTGTTTGGAGTGCATTCAAGTATATGCGTGAGTCGCTATATTGTTTGGAGTGCATTCATTCAACTGTATCCATGTGTCGCTAGATTGTTTGGAGTGCATTCATTCAACTGTATGCGTGAGTCGCTAAATTGTTTGGAGTGCATTCATTCAACTGTATGCGTGAGTCGCTATATTGTTTGGAGTGCATTCATTGAACTGTATGCGTGAGTCGCTATATTGTTTGGAGTGCATTCATTCAACTGTATGCATAGGTCGCTATATTGTTTGGAGTGCATTCAACTATATGCGTGAGTCGCTATATTGTTTGGAGTGCATTCATTCAACTATATGTGTGAGTCGCTATATTGTTTGGAGGGCATTCATTCAACTGTATGCATAGGTCGCTATATTGTTTGGAGTGCATTCAACTATATGCGTGAGTCGCTATATTGTTTGGAGTGCATTCATTCAACTGTATCCATGTGTCGCTAGATTGTTTGGAGCGCATTCATTCAACTGTATGCGTGAGTCGCTATATTGTTTGGAGTGCATTCATTCAACTATATGTGTGAGTCGCTATATTATTTGGAGGGCATTCATTCAACTGTATGCGTGAATCGCTAAATTGTTTGGAGTGCATTCATTCAACTGTATGCGTGAGTCGCTATATTGTTTGGAGTGCATTCATTCAACTGTATGCGTGAGTCGCTATATTGTTTGGAGTGCATTCATTCAACTATATGTGTGAGTCGCTAGATTGTTTGGAGTGCATTCATTCAACTGTATGCGTGAGTCGCTACATTGTTTGGAGTGCATTCATTCAACTGTATGCATGAGTCGCTATATTGTTTGGAGTGCATTCATTCAACTGTATGCGTGAGTCGCTATATTGTTTGGAGTGCATTCATTCAACTGTATGCATGAGTCGCTATATTGTTTGGAGTGCATTCATTCAACTGTATCCATGTGTCGCTATATTGTTTGGAGGGCATTCATTCAACTATATATGTGAGTCGCTATATTGTTTGGAGTGCATTCATTCAACTGTATGCATGAGTCGCTAGATTGTTTGGAGGGCATTCATTCAACTACATGTGTGAGTCGCTATATTGTTTGGAGGGCATTCATTCAACTGTATGCATGAGTCGCTATATTGTTTGGAGGGCATTCATTGAACTGTATGCGTGAGTCGCTATATTGTTTGGAGGGCATTCATTCAACTATATGCGTGAGTCGCTATATTGTTTGGAGTGCATTCATTCAACTGTATGCGTGAGTCGCTATATTGTTTGGAGTGCATTCATTCAACTGTATGCATGAGTCGCTATATTGTTTGGAGTGCATTCATTCAACTGTATGTGTGAGTCGCTAAATTGTTTGAAGTGCATTCATTCAACTGTATGCATAGGTCGCTATATTGTTTGGAGTGCATTCAACTATATGCGTGAGTCGTTGTTTTTTTTGAGTGCATTCATTCAACTATATGTGTGAGTCGCTATATTGTTTGGAGTGCATTCATTCAACTGTATGCGTGAGTCGCTATATTGTTTGGAGGGCATTCATTCAATTGTATGCATAGGTCGCTATATTGTTTGGAGTGCATTCAACTATATGTGTGAGTCGCTATATTGTTTGGAGTGCATTCATTCAACTATATGTGTGAGTCGCTATATTGTTTGGAGGGCATTCATTCAACTGTATGCGTGAGTCGCTATATTGTTTGGAGTGCATTCAAGTATATGCGTGAGTCGCTATATTGTTTGGAGTGCATTCATTCAACTGTATCCATGTGTCGCTAGATTGTTTGGAGTGCATCCATTCAACTGTATGCGTGAGTCGCTAAATTGTTTGGAGTGCATTCATTCAACTGTATGCGTGAGTCGCTATATTGTTTGGAGTGCATTCATTGAACTGTATGCGTGAGTCGCTATATTGTTTGGAGTGCATTCATTCAACTGTATGCATAGGTCGCTATATTGTTTGGAGTGCATTCAACTATATGCGTGAGTCGCTATATTGTTTGGAGTGCATTCATTCAACTATATGTGTGAGTCGCTATATTGTTTGGAGGCCATTCATTCAACTGTATGCATAGGTCGCTATATTGTTTGGAGTGCATTCAACTATATGCGTGAGTCGCTATATTGTTTGGAGTGCATTCATTCAACTGTATCCATGTGTCGCTAGATTGTTTGGAGCGCATTCATTCAACTGTATGCGTGAGTCGCTAAATTGTTTGGAGTGCATTCATTCAACTGTATGCGTGAGTCGCTATATTGTTTGGAGGGCATTCATTCAACTGTATGCGTGAATCGCTAAATTGTTTGGAGTGCATTCATTCAACTGTATGCGTGAGTCGCTATATTGTTTGGAGGGCATTCATTCAACTGTATGCGTGAGTCGCTAAATTGTTTGGAGTGCATTCATTCAACTGTATGTGTGAGTCGCTATATTGTTTGGAGGGCATTCATTGAACTGTATGCATAGGTCGCTATATTGTTTGGAGTGCATTCAACTATGTGTGTGAGTCGCTATATTGTATGGAGTACATTCATTCAACTGTATGCATAGGTCTCTATACTATTTAAATACATTTGTTTGATGAAATGTTGACGTCACTAAATGTTCTGGCATATATCTATTCAATCTCACTATTATTCCATTCATGTTTAGTGCATAATGGATAGCCATACTCAGACTTTTACAGTGATCCCGGTAATCTACTATAATCATCATTACGTCAAGTCGTGGGGACTTATATCACAGATGCCAACCTGTGTCATTTTAGTAACAGGAATAAAATCGGAAGCTAGAAAAACAACAGTTTCCTCACATGCCTGCCTAGATATTGGATGAGGAGATTATTAAAATCAAGGCTAACAAGACTGTTTTAATAACACTTGTTGAAGTTTACAAAGTGTATAAACGTCATAACGGTGCAGCTTGGACGTCGTAAATCCGTATTAATCTTTCATTCCAGTAGAATTAAATAGTATATATTGCTCTCCGCACACCCGAGCTGATGAAATCCAACTTTAATATTCTTGAAAGTAATGGAATCGAGAATTTATGAAAACAAGCAGTATAAATCAAACAAAGCACGATAAGTGTTTGCTAAACTCCGCTGTCTCATTAATAATCAATGTGTAATATGACAGTGCCGTATCTAACACTTAATATGTCACTTGTAAAAGACGGACGATGTGTATTAAATATTTGGCGCAGAAACATGTACATGGTTTCATACCTTGCCTCTCGAAGCAATCGTTTGTAGGCCATTTGTATCATGAAACAAATTGGATGGTGTTGGTTGGATAGGGTTTCTTTTGCGTAATACAACCAGGAAAATCGGTGGAACATTGCACCTTAAGATTTTGAGCTTTTGCGATTAATGTTCGGAAGACTTGGTTTGAAGATGAAGAGTGGTAATAGCGACGATATTATTAACAGTGTCAAATCAATGCCGCGACTTCCATTGTCTTCCTCGTTTTATACATTGATTTCATGTGTAGATCAACCTAAATGTGCATGACAGAATAGGTGTATTCCAACTCCGGTTCCTGTTTTTCATATTACCCATGACAACCTCAGAGACTGACGTCAACCATTCTGAAAGATATTCAACGGTTTGGTCTCCTCTACGGACCACATATCTGGTATAAGCTTCCACATTGTTCATAATGATTTAATATTGTAGATTTATGAAATCTGTCTGGCGATTCACAGGCAATCAAATCATGGAAATATCATAGAAATATTCCATTACTCCATAAGACATGAAATCGACAACTTGCATTAACAGACTAATCGCAAATCACACTGTACAGATCGAGAACAATTGGCATATCGTGTTAGAAGCTTGTGCAGGTGTGAACGCTTGTCAAAGCGAGTTTATAGTCGATCAAACTACAGACATTCGGCACAGATCGGGAGTTTCCGAAATTTCCATTATGACTATTGTTCATATTCAATCAGAGTTTCATTACGGCTTGTGGTAATGAAGTCTAGTCTATGACCACCAATATATGTCAAGAGATCAATCTCTTGTCTGGCATGGATTTTAGCCATACTCTAAACATCGTGATCATATGACATAACTCATCAACGAACATTGACAGTTATCGCATTTAGCGATGTATGGAGTCTGGGGTGGTCATATATAAATGGATCGTTTCGAAGGCAAAAAGTTGTTTTGGTGTCTTCCGGCAAGGGCTGAGATTTGTGGAAGGAAGAATAAAAGTAGATTTTGTATATGGTTGAATAGGCATGTGAAATAGGTTGGAAGCCATTTAGGCCAGTGCGTCTTCCTCATCGTCGAGACATCTGTTTGTCGCAGCCATGGACGGTGGCATTGAATCAGCTGAACTCACCAATAGCTGTATGTGTACATGGCCAGAGTCACTTTGTTGAATTCAATGTTGCTCTGAATGTATTCCAGGTTCTTTAAAGCAGTTGGAGTAAAGACCGTATGTTTGACGTTACCTAGAGGGAGTAATGAACAGGGATGGGTTTGGCTGGCGGACCCAGGATCATGATCAGGGAGATTCGGCATTCGAACCAACGGACAGTGAATCAGCACAGATTAAAGAAGCAATTGTTTGTGGTGACTTAATGGGTCTTAATCCACTTCCTATGTAGTGTATGGTGTCTTCTGGGAAGACTGACGTAGACATGTTAGAAATGCAACACAATACACATTGTAGACATCGTGCCTTGAGAAGATAGATACAGGGAAAGAAATGAATATTGCGCGTAGAACATATATACAAGAAATATTTTGCATTCAAAGTGAGAAAAAAATGACCGAAAGTTCGGGACGGGAGGGAGGGTGTTATGTTGTTGAAAATAAGTTTACAAAATAAAGCTATACGTCGAACAAAATCTAATCCTTATTCCCAAGCTACATAGATGCACTGCGCTTTGGGTAAGAACAACATCTAAGCTCATAATATTAATTTACCCGTTGGACGGGCGACGTCCACCCAACATGCGTTGACGTCGCGCATACAACACAAATAATAAAAGTTGTTGTGGGTTAATGGCCATGAGCGTGGCAGTTCTTGGAGGGGCCCTAACTTAATCTAACTATGACAGCTGAGTTAGATCGGGCGACTATGGAGTAGACACCACCACCACCACCACCACCAGCAGCAGCAGCATAAAGTATTGGCAAACGAAGTTGCAGCAGCAGCATAAAGTATTGGCAAACGAAGTTGCAGCAGCAGCAGCAGCAAAATGATAGATAAAGAAACACTTCCGCTGAGAAGCAGGAATATATTTATATGCCAAAATAGTCCCCACCACTGGTCATTGGGGGGGGGGGGGGATATAATCCGACTGAAAAGTAGGACCCCTAAATTTAGAACATTGTTATACTATGTTTAAGCCTACAAGAATCCCGCCAAAGCACACACATGCCGAGCCAACAAACATGACCATTAACTCACCAGGTTGCTTCCCCACCATAGCTTGTCTTTTCCCAAGTACCCTTATCTAAGTAGATTTCAAAGCAGTCAGCACGACACAGCCATGTCTTTGACAAACGCTTGCACCCCACGCGGTGAAAGGTTATTTGCACGCCCCCAACCTCCCTCTCGCGGTTCCCAACCCGCCTGTTAAGGGTCTTGCGGGCGCCCTCATTGGCCGAAAACGACGTGGCACCGTCTCTGAAAAATCCAAATGAGTGAGTGAGTGAGTGAGTTTAGTTTTACGCCGCACTCAGCAATATTGCAGCTATATGGCGGTGGTCTGTAAATAATCGAGTTTGGACCAGACAATGCACTGATCAACAACATGAGCATCGATCTGCGCAATTGGGAACCGATGTCATGTGTCAACCAAGTCAGCGAGCTTGACCACCCGATCCCAATAGTCGCCTCTTACGACAAGCATAGTCGCCCTTTATGGCAAGAATGGGTTGCTGAAGGCCTATTCGACCCAGGGACCTTCACGGGTTGAAAAATCGAAAGAATGCGGCACAGAAAACAGCTTTGAAAAGACATTGCTTATAGAAGCTGCTGCACACACCTGGAAGATTACGAATTATTAACTTTAGCAAATCAACAATGATTGGTTTACGTGTGCCACGCCTCGATTGGTCACGTGACATGCTAGCAAGTAACACAAAAACCAAGAAGTGGTCATTGCAATCCTGCCACCCATTTCACTTATGAAAAGATGATAGTGGGTAGATGTATGGTTTGGCTATACTGCTGGAGTAATGGTTAACTGACAGATACGAAATGAAACGCACAACCTGGTCAATTGGGGCCGGCCAAAGTGGGGACATGCACTCGCCTGAAGGTGTAGAACGTCTGCAAGCTCGTGTTGTATGTCGACCACGTGTTAGCCGACAGGGACTTGTGTAGCAATCGATGGACTTCCCGATCTAGAAGTCCCAGATCCCGTCCGGGAGCGGTGTTGGTGTCAGGTCCGCTGCTGGTGCACATTTGCGGAATTGTTCCCACTGAAATCTCGACAGAGAGTCAGCTATAACATTGTCATGGGAACTGATATATACAACTTTGAATGTGATATTATACTGCAAGCAATACAGAACTAAACGACGTACAAGGGACTGTTTATTGATCATATGAACCACAGCTTGATTGTCGTAATTAAACAGTAATCGTTTGTTGGACAACGACTCACCCCAAACTTGGACTGACAGTACAATAGGGAACAATTTCAACAGCGTCATATCCTTCGTCACGCCTTCCTCCACCCACTCCTGCTACCAACACCCACATCTGACCCTGGTTGTAAACACCAAAACCTACACCGTCTGCTGCGTCAGAGAAAAGCTGCATGGCCGTGTTTGATGTCCACACTGGGCTCTGAAAAACGGATATGCCATTAAAATATTCAAGAAATTATAACCATAATGCCAAGTGGTCCTTGATGCCTGTCGGGAGCTGACACCTGTGAAATGGAGACTTCAACTTGCACATCTCGTCGATGAGTCGACGACAAAATGCTCGTCCCATCGGAATGGCACGGCACATGAAATTGAATTTACCCACAAGAGACTGGAGGTCCCGTTTGGTTACCTTCTTACGATCCGTGCTCAGCCACCCTCTGATCTGCGTGGTCTTCTCAACAATTTTGTCTTGTGGGATTCGAACAGGTCTGACAACTGTGTCCAGCTCCAGGCCCAGGGAAGTAAATTTAATTTTGATTGTAGGTTTTCTCAGGTGCGACTGGAACATTGAAGCGATTCAGTACTTGCATACAGGATGATCACAAGTGCCGGCAACGCCCCCTTTGAGGAAGTCGTCCAGGTAATGCATCAACTGCTTGTTTGGGAGATTGTGGAGAATGCACCATTGCAAAAACGTGCTGAATCTATCGAAAATAGCGCATGAAATAGAGCACCCGAATGGCAGACATTTATCAAAGTAGTACTTGCCGTTAAACTCAATGCTGAGCAATTCGAAATCCTGGAGATGGACTGGTATGATGCGGAAGGCTGGTTTGATGTCAAACTTTGCAAGGAGGGCGCCCGCTCCCAACCTTTGTACCATCTCCACAGCTTCGTCAAAGCGTCAATATGAACCAGAACAGTCTCGCTGGTTAATGGTACCATTACTAGAATCACTTGCGGATATTATAGGTGGTGAATGAAACGAAAATGGTCGGAGAACGTAACTGCTGATCCACCATCTATTCTCTTAGGAACGAGTCCGATCGGTGATACCTGTAATGCAGACAACGGGGCCAGCCATTCTACCTAGGGAGACATCTTTGTTCAGTTTTTCAATAATTACCTCCGCACCCATCTGTCGCTGATGACAGATTTTCTTTTACATTCTGATGACCCGGGTACCCAGAAACTTCAGCTTAAAGCCGTCCAGGAAGCCATCATACAAAGAATGTGCATCCGCAGGGTTAACCAATGAATACGAGTGAACAGACTCCAACACGTTACTTACGCTGACCGGTGTTGGTGCTCGAGACGTTTTGTCTACATTGCTGGGATGAAAGGAGCTAGTAATTTGTACCGGTGGCAGCTGACGTTCTGACGGACGCATGGGCACGAAAACAACCCTGGACGCTGTGACAAGCTACTCCCTCAGTTTCCGCACTTGTTGGGGTATTTACAAAATTGACGCTGACAGTACCCTTTGTTAAAATCCCAACTTACCCCAGTATTGGTACGGGATTTGATCTGTTGGGATGTCATCATGTGCTGCAACCAGAGTTCACCGTCGACGCGTCCCCACTGACGACTGGGATCCCTCGCCATTCTGTGACGGCGAATTGTTGATCATGCACCCTCCATCCATCTCCGCCGAAGAGCCAGGCAGCACTGCGTATGGACTCAGTGTAGGACAGCATTTCCTGTAACACACTAGGTGAAAAATGTTTTGACATAAAGATATGAAGTGCCGATGTCCACGCACCAAGAGTGATTGGCTTACCCTGCGCTTGCTGGCGAGAGACGAGACACTACTGTCTCTATCAGCAATTAGTTCCATTTTCGCTTGGTTCTCGATACCCGAATTCACATTAGGAAGTAAGGTTGAAAGTTCGACGTACTCACCGTTGTAGATTTTTTCACGGATGGCCTGCTTCACGTGTGCGCCGATTTCCTGAGCGTCGTACATTAATAGCGGAGGGACGGGAGTGGTGACTGAAATATCAGGCACGACGGGAAGAGAGACAACTTGGTTCTGCACGTTACCTTTACTCGAAAGCAATTTCAGAATTGCTTCTAGCTGACCAGAAATACCAGGAGTTGCGTTAGGGGCCGGTAATGTGAAATCCAAAATCTCCACCGATGCAGATGGGGGCGATGGATTAAGATAATTATTGAAAGACTCACCATTCTCCGAATTTTTATTTGCTTGAAGCCACTGCAACACCTGGCGTCTTCTTGGGCTGCTTGGGACCATTCCCCGTCATCACCAGTCGGTGATTGATTACAGCCTTCCTTTTCCCGGGCATGATGAGATGAGGAAGCTGATTTTGCTTTAACAGGATGATGTTTACCGTACCATGATACCGGCACGAATGACATTCAGAAAGTGACGTAAACGGCGCGCGAATAATATATGACGTCATTGGTAACCAAGCGACGTGTTTTGTCGGCATATAACAGAACACGGAAGTAAATGTGAAAGCCGGAGGAGAATGGTTTTGATAACCGTATTTAGTGTTAATCACTAAATGTAATTAAACAGTAGCTGATCTTGTTTCCATATCAAATCCCTGCCCTACCATGAAAACAACGAAACTGGAAATAGACTAAAGCTGTGAAAAAGAACTAAATCGTCACTTTACATAGACGCAGTACGGTTTTTATGTTTTCCTACTGTACATTTGAATAAATAAACCAAATGAAAAATGCCCTGATTATATGGGTTTGATTGTACTCAACGTAGATGTGAATATTAAACTTACGCAGAGTGCCATGTTTCTTTCTTGGGACAGAGAGCATACAATCTCAGTATCTGGACATCAGTGTTCCATGTGTCTGCATGTCTTACACCATCAGCAGGTACATGATAATTTGTTAAACAACTTGTTTTTGTTATTTTATATCAATGCAAACTTAGATCATGAGTTGGTACGGGAAAACAATTGAGACAGATGTGAAAATTATTGACGAATTTTACTTGTAAGGCCTTGTAATTAGTAATTCATCGGTACAATTTTGGAGGAGACGGACTATAGAGGAGGTTCTGTATTACATCTTGTCCCATATAAAGTTATTGTGATTCTTAGTGAAAGATTGTTGTCACATCTTGCTCATTATAAAGCTTGCTTTTTTTAGTCCTTGTGAATATTTCCTATCACATCTGATACTATATTAAAGTATTGTGAGTACTTTTAGTCTGTACCCCAACAACATGTACCCCGGCGTTGCGTCTTCGATGAGAGTTTTCAGGGCATGAATGAACAATAAATGCAAGGTGTTTCCCATGCAATGAAATACCTGTCTCGGATGAGCCATTCCCCCGTCCGAAGAATTAATGATATGACTTAGGTTTTATCGTCCACCCTTTTGGTCATCTCCGAGGAAAGGACACGCATACACGCACGCACGCACGCACGCACGCACGCACGCACACACACACACACACACACACACACTGTAGCGGACACACAAGGCCACAAGACCAGTGAGTATTATTGGTCAAAGACCTTAAGAGAACCACAAATCTTTGGATTTGATTGCTTGTTTGTTTCTCATTTAACGCTGCACTCAGCAATATTTCAGCATATTCATATGGTGGTGGTCCTTAAATAATCGAGTCTGGACCAGACAATCACGTGATCAACGGCATGAACATCGATCTATACGATAGGGGTATCCTGGCATGTCTTGAACCCGTTAGTCGACTCGTGCGACAAGCTTGGGTTGCTGAACACCAATTCAACACAGACCCTTACGAACCTCAGTCCCGTGACAGCATATTTTCTTTACATCATACTCGTATCACTGGTAATACAATCTTCTGTATATGCTTGTAATTTAGAGAATGTCGTCTTTCAGATCGGTGTGCTACACGTAGTCTAATAATCGTTTTAGTTCTATCAGTTGTTTCAGGATTTTTTTTCTCCAAAATTACATGCTGGCAACCGAAAAGGATATAACGTTCTTTGTAAGGATGAGAATGTCGAAATGCAGTTTGATGTGTGTTATCGCTACGTTTTCTAGGTATCTGGAAAAGAATGAGAACGTTACTGACACTCGTGGTCATGCAAATAGCAAAGGTCATATGTATGCAGGAAAAGATGACGCCGTGAGCAATCTTAACTCGGGACATGAAATAGAATCCCATCTCTGTATGTTGGTGTTGTTCCAGACTAACTCTTTACTTTAGATTGAAGTCTCTTTAAGCGCCAGTGGGAGAAAACAGAAAATTACTTCCAATCTAACATCAGAAAAAGTACATTGGCCAGAAACTATCTACAACCGTGCTGTCTTTCATCAAACAATGGAATGGTAATCCTGGCAGGGCGATTCGTGCTTCTGGTACTGAGAGGACAACCACTAAGTGAAATAGGAACAAGCTAATGTCTTCATCCATTGAAAATACGGGTCGATAGTGTTAATATTTATGTTGTGAAAGAAGGATACTTTCTTTCTCGTCCTTTGCCTCTTTATACCATCAAATTGGCAAGGCCAGTAATGGCCTTCACTAATTCATATCGGCCGTTGGAGCTGCTGCATACCCAAGAGAGATAACTCAGATCACATCCCAACTGTGATCCCATTCCTACTGGTCTAAGCGTTTTATCTGTTAATCCAACCAATTTTCTTAAGTCTACTCCCGTCAGCCAACCTGGACAGCATATACGTTAATACATATGATTGGACAACGTGTGGATCTGCGACCTGGTGAATATGTGATTGATATATCATAGTCAGTAATCGGAACCAGATGTGATGATAACGAGTAATGGCCTTCCCAGCCACACGTTATGACCGAGTCTACATTCTAGACAGACTGATGCCTGATCTTGGTTAATCCGATAGGATGTTTGAGGTCACGGTTGGTATTTTATATATTGGGGGAAATAGATAGTTATCTCGGTACCACACCCTTGGAGCAATTCCCTACATTCCCGACAGATTGTTTTAGGCTAAATGGACTGGACTGAAATATTCTAGTGCAAACGAAGGATCCTTCATATATTGGATGGTAATTGATAGCCATGTCAATAACAAGTCCACATTCTTGACAGGTCTGTGGCTGTCTTCAGGGATAGAGTGTATGTCTAACGATGTCAACGTGACCTATCCCGTTTTAGTGTATATCCTCAACAGGTTGCGTGGTTTATATAACAAGGGATGGCTAAGGCAACAATCGAATTATCAAACATGTGTGTCGACAGGGCGGTGTGCGATTCTGGGATAAGATTACAGGTGGCAAAGCCCTTTTCACTTTCATAAGAAATCAGGTCTCGTGATCATGAGTCACTATCAATTAGAAATGAAACATGCAAGCCATCCTGGATAAAATTGTAGGTATGTTGTTTCTGTTTGTACCCAAAACACTTTGTCTCTCACGCGTGTTAAATATAGCATCAAACGGCTTTTTATTGTTCAATTAAACGAGTGTATCACTAAATGAACATCTCCTACGCTCGACCCAGATTTTCGAAGCTCTGTTAGCTATAAGACAGTCGTAAAGTAATGTTAGTATTAATGTTAATCTTATAGCTATGAGAGCTTCGAAAGTCCAATACCTGGTTCGTAAAGGTTATCACACCACAACGGAAGTTCAAAGAAAGTAACTTATATGGAGGTTCATCAATGTAAGCCTAGGTATAACAAGAAATAAACTGTCTTCACATAAATATTCACTTTCACCGATATATTCACCCCGCCTAACGGGGTAAGTGTACTACAACAAGTATGAACCCCCACTCAATGGGAGAGACACTGAACTGCAGAATAAGTACTGAGTTGTATTGATTAGTACATCGATGGGTCTAGACACAGGGGATACTGGATCATGACTGCACAACAGTACCCCACTGCGACTGTATGACCTCAATGACGAGATCACGTGTTCACTCAAGTGTATTGGAAAACAGATCGTAGATATCGGCGAACGCAAGCTCCGAGGTCTATGAATAATAAATGCCTTATTGTCATTTTTTGAATTGACATTCGATATCATTACTCGGCATGTGTCTGAAAAAAGTGCAGTTATTCACTCACTTTCACTTTCCATGTACATACTTGATTAAATCTGCAAAATCACACTGTTTTCAGTAGGGTCTTAAAATGGAATCATTAAGGAATTGGTTTGTCCGCCAACATTTGTATGATCTTTCCATTTTTCAGTTCACACAAGATACGGCAGGGGATTTTGTACCGTGTTGGGTTCGAACCCACCTGCGACCGGGTGTAAAAACCTTGGAGTCAGCTTTGTGTGCAGACTCTTTCAGTGTTGTCACAACCCCTAGTGTACAGCAAACAATCCTGTGCACTTAAAAGAACCCACGAATCCGTTGGTATATACTTGCAACGCAAATTGTACTAACGCGGCAATATGTTGTAACATACGTGCATACACCTAGTTGCGGGTAAAGCAACAGGTAGTAAACTTGGACAAAGTACTGTGACTATGTGCGCCTAGTCGCAGCAAGAGTTGTATACTCCCCAGGGAGTTGAGATTGATAATACGATGTGACGCTGAGACGGACATCCAATGATCGAGGAAAACAATCCAGCGCCTTCAGCAAGTCATAGTTCCATGGATATGTGCGCTTTATAAATTTCTTATAATAATAATATTATTATTATGTTTTACAGATTAAAACTGATATACACCAGAGAGGGCTCGGGTTATCCTGGCACAGTCAGGCTGGTAAGCTCATCATCAGCTCAGGGCCCTCGCTCCCTCTACACGCAGCCCAGACAGCGAATAGGACTTCTCCCAGGAAATACTGCCTTGTCGAACCAACCCAAGACCTTTTCGGAGAATATGAAGGCTCCCCTACACTGCAGCCTTCTGCATTACCCAGATTGTCAGAAGGGTTGTGCTCCCGGTGGAGAACCCGGGCACTCTCCTGATCTGCGGCCAAGAGATCAGGAGTACCAAACCGAGGGCACCGAGAACAATGGGGAGCCTAACGACAGTGTACTTGGGATACAAGCGACACATTTCAAAGGCGAGGTCCATATTTTTCATGCTTTTCCTGAATCTTGCCTATCACATTGCTGTCAAAAGGGACAGATAATTCAAGATATAAATAATTTCATTGGCTTTATCAAAAAGGACAAGATCAGGTTTAATGGCTGGAATTCGTCTCAGAGTACATATTGGCCTATTCCAGAGGTATTATTATTATTATTATTATTATTATTATTTTGCTCAAGATGAGACCTATGCCCAGCATAAGTTAGAGTGTGGGAGATGTTGGTGAAAACTGATACAATTTCGCTGCCTTGTACAATTTCTCGTGGATCTGGGACACATCATCCTTTTGGTGATTTCTTGATCAAATGTTGCCGGAACTCGTGCTCTTGAAATAAAAATTGAGACTGAGTGTCTTGTTTTTATTTCCATAGGGGTTAACATTTTGTATCTCCCTTTCGAGTGAGATCAAAGAAACAAAAACGTTTTATTCTTCAAAATCATTAATGTAATATTGATATAACCATGAAGCAAAACCCTAAATGATTTACTGTATGTAATATACTCAGTATACCAATAAACAGTGTATACAACCGTGTTTACTGTGAGTACAGGTTTGACGGGATTATGTCGCAACTTACTTTCGAAAGTCCTTGTATGGCATGTGTGTGTGTGTGCGTGCGTAATGTATCGCATATTGTAGTCTGGTTTGGGGCGGATATCTGCCAGATTGGTAAGGCAGATGCCAAATATTATATCCTGATGTTTTGATGTCATATTGTTGTAAGTATTCCACTTATGTTATCGAACAGTCTCTGTTTTCGAGGACCCTGTGAACAACTGTTTTACCCTTACAATCTCAGCTCACCAAAACATGTACAGGGTTTTCTAGCGCTCCATATAGTCACCTGGACACATCTTTTTGTGTCGAAAGCAGGGATTTCCTTGCTTATAGATGAAGGTGAAAGTGTTTAAATCTTTCAAACACGTACCGATATTTTCCATCAATAACAAAATCTCTGTAAGACAGCGCCGCATAAGCCGGTTTACCAACGTAGTGAAGGGGTCCACCTAACTGCTGCGACCGATTATTATATAACGACACAAAGGCAAGTCTGTAAATAAGAAAGGTACAGGTGAAAATGGATTTCTTTCCAGCATTAGTTATGTCACAAAGGTCATATTTTGATGTGTACTCAACTTCATAAAACCTGAAATCTTTTCAGAGATCGGACGTAAGGCTGGTTAAAAAACGTTTGACGATAAGCCCCATGAGGCTCTTTGACATGTTTATACACGTAGGCAGAGTATGGATGGTTGTGCATAGAAAGTTTGAACTGTATATATCTTGGTCTTGAGCTGCTGGAATGCTGTTCAGCATAAATGGAAAGCTGAAGTCATCTCTCTTGACGTTCAGTCTTGTGGATAGTGTTTTGTCAGTGTAAATCTTTCTGCTCTGCTTTCGTGTCGCCTTTATGGTCGTTAATGCAGGTAAATCGTGAAAGGAAGGAGAGTGACTATTTCATGGATATTAATCGTGATCAGGTCATTGATGTACTTACCATTACTATCACATTCCCCTCTATTTATCTTTAACAATGCATCATTATTTCCATTTTTTTCAAATCGTGTCCTGAACCAGTAAGTTATAATTATTCTCAACGGCCTTGCTTAGCGCCAAATACCCTACAGCTTGAAGAATGACGTTCGTCCTGAAATGTATCATAGCGGTTTAAAAATTTAAAAAATCAAATGATTCGCAGAATATAAACGATTTTTTTCATTTTTAAGTCCTTGAGATTTTGAGAATCCTCATTGAATTAATCGACCTGTTTTTTTCACTTTCTGTGAATATAAATACAGTCCTTATTTGATTGTTTTATGATTGACCTATAAGGAAAGGATTTGTTGCGCATATGATGAACTTTCAGCATTTAAATGACTGTGTATTCGTGGACATTTCCCAATGCGTATTACCGACATGACAGCCCTCTGAATAATAGAAATGCAAAATATTCGCTAGAATGTAGTAGTCCTTGCAACAACAGCTGAGTGATCTGTTGCAATTCTTTTATAGAATCCATTTTGAATTCAACAAACACCCAGATGGTATATCTGCATGATTTCCAAATGGTGGACATCTGGTTTATACTCACAAATCCGTGCACCGTTTTGGCAAAGTCTCTATGAAAAGCATATGAACAGCTGACATATCAGTTGTTGTTGGTCATGTTAACAGACAATATGACTGATGAATTTAAAAATAACATGTACCAGATACGTTTAAGAGATCCGAAACGTTTACGAAAGGATCATTATAAGGCTGTTAGTTTCGACACAATGACATTTTGCCAGTTACATGAATACTGAAGTTACAGTTCATTGACGTATGGGCTGCACACATAACCACATTTAACAGTACAAGCGTTCTTGTTTTACTGCAATAAACGGTAATCAAGTGGGTAACTATATATTTGAACTCTGTACTTTGAAAGTGGTTCCATTAAGCATTGCATTACATTTTCTGTCAAACAGTTCTTGTAGCTTTCTTCACCATAAATGTCATCTCTACATATAAATACAGACTGACTAGACTGTAATTACAAAACCTTCATGTAATAATATAGTACATAGATATCTCTTTAAGAGAGAGGAGAAAGGTCAATAGATTGTTAAAACCTTTAACTGTTACAGTAATACTAAGATATTACCTAAACTTTATCCAATTCTATTGTGCGGCGGGAATGGCCTTCGCTAATGCATAGAGAGTCGTGGTAATCAAAGGTCAGTTCCTAACTTCATGAAATTAAAAAAAAAAACCAAACTAACCTTGAGCAGAAAGTCATTTCCTTTTAACACATATAACCGTTAAATAATCACTGTGTCATGATACCTGCGTCTGACCTTTCTTATCACATGTACAAGATCTCGTCAACATGATACGTTAACTGTCTCCTCTCTGCAGCACCCTCCAAACTATTGAAAAAGCAGACAAAATGGCGACATCTTCATCTCAAAAACATTGATGAATGAGAAAGGACTACGGCCGCCATATTGTGATTTCCAGACACACTTCCGGTTTTACAGAAGCCCAAAGAGCGAGGAAAGCACAGTGGAGGCTCCTGTAACTCCGTCCTCATTATAAATTGTAAGTTCCGATTTTGATGGGATAATTGTGTTCTCACTAATCGGGGAAGCAGCAACCGTACACCGTCATCATGAAGTGAGTTTTACGGTCTCTGTCCGGAATAATGGAACGGAAAAATATACAGATCTTAAATTTCTCTTTTAATTTCACTGACACCACTTGCCATGTGAAGCAAAAGCATAAAGACGTATTTATGACAGGGTAGAATTATTCATTTCCAGATCAAGAACCACAAAAGCTAACATTCGATCGCAACTTCACTGACATGTCGTCTTAAATCCTTCTGAAGGCTTATGTTCCCAAGACTGGTGATTTGTAAACAGTCTGTGGCCAAAGGTTCATGCAACAGTTAAATGATGTCCTGTGTTTGTATGTCTTTCTTTAGTCACCCCTACAGTGTCACTTGGTCAGTACCAGTTGTAGGTAAGTGTAAATAACACCAAAGAGACACATTTTTGCGACACAAACCACCGACGTCAGTGTCTAATTCAGAACCAAAATGCAAATGTAGTTGTGTTGAAGCAGTTTGGATATTGATGATGAGGTGTTTCAGAATCTGTTTTCAGTATCTAGGCTGTACACAACCTTACTAGAGACTTCTGCCCAACCTCCAAAGTGTGTAATGTAGTGAAGGCACGTAACATCATCATTCAATCATCAGACGCTGTGGTACCAAAATGTCGCTAGAGACAGCAGAAGACTTTAGTCCAGATATTGAGGTATATGTTAATAACAGAAATCAATGCATATTTTGTGACAATGAAACAAGAAGAACAGCGGGAACTTAACCTACTATGTGCGATGGAAAATATACACCTTGTCACGGTTAAGAATTTACCGTGACAAACTATTTAACAAATCCCCTTGTAAACAAGCAAAACAGAACAAGACAAGTTGTTTACGTTCAAATAATATATTGTTAAACCAAAAGAGCGAGATATACAGAGTCACAAGTCAATATATCAATGCTGATTACAAATACATTTCAAGAGAGACAAAATCTAAGTCAGTGGGTCACAAAAATACAATACATCAAACTCACCAAAGTCTTGATGTGAGAGGGAACAGCTACGGCAAAATGTAAACAAAGCAATCGGTGCGACAGTAGATAATGTTGACAGGATTTCAAGTGGCAGAGAAGTAAATCCAGCAAATATAAATGAATGTCAGTGTGAGTGTCGCCCTCCACACGGCAACCAGCCTGTTTATATGAACTAAGCCACTTCCCGAAAGTTCGGGCACAAACTAACATCGTGAACACTGTAGAATGATCTCGAAGCAGTATTCCGGAAGTGAAACATTGAAAACTAGGAGCAGGTAAATTCCGGAATGCCAGAATGCAAAAAGTGTTGACCAGATATTAAAACGAAATGTGACCCATAATATTTAATACTGAATTAATAACAAAATACACAGGAAATACGTACTCGTAACAACCTGGAAACAGGATTTTACACACAAAAACTACATACATCGTCACCACAACATTAATTACAATCAACTACAGGAGCATTGAGTAACACTGGAAAGACTACAAGGAAGGGGGGATTAGGATGGCAGATACTCACTCCTCTATTGATTCACTTAAAATAGCTAATAAAAAGATGTCTATAGAGCTAACTGTAACAACCCTTACGGCATTCCTATTAGATCTTTATTTCAGTTAGGAGCTAATATAGGTCGACCCGTGAAGGTCCTGGGTTAGAATAGGCCCTCAGCAACCCATGCTTGCCACAAAAGGCGACTATGCTTGTCATAAGAGGCGACTAACGGGATCGAGTGGTCAGGCTCGCTGACTATGTTGACACATGACATCGGTTTCCAATTGAGGAGATCGATGCTCATGTTGTTGATCAGTGGATTGTCTGGGCAGACTCGATTATTTACAGACCGCCACCATATAGCTGGAATGTTACTGAGAGCGGCGTAAAACTAAACTCCCTCACTCACTCGCTAATATTGATCAGTTCAAGAAAGCAGATAATCCGTATTGTGAAGATGTATTTCAGGCATGGAAGAATACAGATCTTCCTTCAAAATTAATCCAGGTGATTTTCAGAAAATATTATTAGGGATTACCACCGGCTACCCTTTTGTTAATAATATCATTCTTGCTGGAAAACGGTTCATATATCTAGCCAATATAAACGAGAGAAAGCCTACGCTTCACAATTTTTTACGTGAGTTAAAAACATTTTATCAATCGAAAGATACGTAACCAGGAACTATAACAATTTCCAGCGAAAGTGGCCCAAGGAACTACATAGAATACTTTAATTGGCAGCCTTGTTTGTTTTAGAGGTGCAGTATATATTGCCCACTGCATGTATCATCTGTCGTAACTATGCCACTTATTACCCATTGTACCTGTTATGCTAATGTCATGTTGACTATACCTATATTACACCATATTACTACCTAACCGTCATGCAACCTGAATGTACCTTTTCATTCTGGGTGTGTTAAGAAGTAGTTTTCATGTTTCGAATATAGTTTACTTGAATATGTATGCATGAATACTGCCTTTATGAATGGAAATATACTATGCCAATATGGTGACAATATCCATGTACATCCATACTCCCATACAGTTACAGAGGTAACTACGTAACTGCCTCTCTGAAACTAATACTGTCTATATGCTATAGAAATATGCTATGCTAATATCGCTACAGCATCCTTGTACATCCATACTCTCCCACAACGCTAATAGCAATTGTGTAACCGCCTCTCTTAAATGAATACTGCTTATATGCTTGTGGTAATACACGATGCTATTATTGTTACAAGTCTCTTGTACATCCATATTCTCATGCAACGGAAGATGTAACTATACAACTGCCTCACTGAAATGAATACAATATTGAAAAACAAAAACAAAACACAACTATAGAAGCATCGAATAACAGTGATTACAAACACAACTATAATTTCACGGGTGGAAGACTGGGATATGATGTTAGAGCATGTCCTGAAGACTAAATAAGTCACAAAACATCTCCATCGTTAGACCTTCTTAAAATTCAACTCAACCCTGTTCATATTCTATCTACTTAAGCATTAACCACCTCAATTTTATCCCAGGCCATAAACAGATGAAAACGTATTACCGTTTGGTAATCTGTGTATTCCGGTGGTAATAGTGAATGAATGAATTTAGTTTTTCGCCGCACTTAGCAATATTCCAGCTGTATGGCGCCGGTCTGTAAATAGTCTGTAGTTGATTCACTGATCAACAACATGGACATCGATCTGCGCAATTGGGAGCCGATGACATGTGTCAACGAAGTCAGTGATCCAGTTAGTCGCCTCTTACGACAAGCATAGTCGTCTTTTGTGGCAAGCATGGGTCGCTGAAGACCTATTCTGTCCTGGATCCTCACTGGTCCAGGTGGTAATAGGTCTTGCGTCCCTTAGTGCAATGCCATCGATCGTAACCACAAGAGGTTTCGTATTCGATGCCATTGGCACTTGACCAAATATTTGTTAATTCATTATCATGTTTTCTTTCGCCTTTGTGGTTTGAAATCGGTACTCGTGGCTTAGATCAAGTGTTGCAGAAACCATTAGTTTGATTCGTTAAGAAGCCAGATGTGCGATGTCAAGGGGCACGTTTTTCACTCTTGAGAAACCCATAAAAAAACCTGTAAATTAGGAGTAACGTACAGCCAATCAGTTATAAAACGCCCCTGCCAACGTCAGTGAAGAGCACTCACACTGACTTGGTTGTCTAGCCGCCAGCTGAATGCAATACAATACAGTGTGATTACGCTTGTAAATTCTCTCACAATAACTCGTGTCAATACTCATCGTTAATAGTTAAGCTATGTTTGTTTTCATGTGCAGTTGTTACTAATGCCAAGCCTGGAGACTTGGAGAATACTGATGTTTTCGTAATTAATCACAGTCATTCACAGTCATACTTATGATTTAGTCAGAAACATATTAAGGATGCTCTCTAAACTAGTCAAAATCAGAACCATTTATTAACGGATTGTTATCTGAAGTAAGAATAGCCAAGGAACAAGCAATCGCAATTTCCCCTGGAGCTTGCCGGACAATTTTCTTTTATAACAAGAATTTCAGTCATTGCGTCACGACTCCATTTCACGTGTTAATTGTAGTTAGATCTGTTCATTTGACAACCGCAAGTACACACATATATGCAGAAATGACAGACAGCTTTTAGGCTTGGAGGGATTGACGTTGTGTTAACTTCCTCATTTGGCAACCGCCAGCGTTGTAATTGGACGGTAGTTACGAGGAGTACAAAAATCATCTATTTCACATGTGGCCCAGCAAAATGTAATTTGTAGAGGTGACATAACCACAGCAGATCAATAAGGTATCATTACTGAATATCATCAATTTTGCCACTTCAATCATTTCGCAGACAATCTCATTTCGCACTTACCTAAATGGCAACAGATGACAAACATTACACAAATGTGAGTTTGAACATGCATTCTGAATTTAGTTAAGGGCTTTTGGTATCTATCTGTTGTGAATTGAGGCTGGTCGGAAGTGTTGTGCTGTGCATGTGCAGGATTGATAAGTATTGAAGGCCACATTGTGCCTGTTGAATCAGCGTCACATATATTCCCGGGAATAACAACGAAGGTAAGGCAAGGGGCATTTTATAACTGAGGAAGATGCTTTCCAGATTCACGACAGTCATCCAATATCACCACCCAAACTAATGTGTGACACACACCGGTATAGATTCCCAACATGCGAAGTCCTCTTCTCGTGAATACATCTTGTAAATGACTTTCAAGTGGCGTACTATGCCCTCGTGTACAAGTTATACTTTCATGCCTGAAGTAGTTTGAAATGTGGACATACTCGATGATTAGTGGTACATAAATAACAAAATATCTATGTGGAAGAAACCGATACTGTTTACCATCTGCATGGTCTTAATACATATATGGCCTCATATGTATTGTTGTAGATGGGATAGAGACAAAGAGAGACTATATTAAGACAGCATTTAAATTTTGAAATATCAGAACTCATTAAATCTGTATCTAATCAAATCTAATCTATCTAATAGGTTAATTTTAAACAATATTGTCTCCCATGCCGCACGTTCACACAATCAGTGTACTTTCGTCGAATGTTGCTTTTGATAATGATAATGAAAAGAATTTGATCATATCATGGCTCGTCTCTGACTGATGAATCCCTTCCTCGGGAAGGAGTGGAAGTGAAGTTACCTGACTAAGAGAAGCCACTGACCAGTAGGGATTAGCCCTAGTCTTTAGTCCAAGATTTTGTTTCGACAAAACAAGATGACTCTGAAATTCGAAATAGGAGTGAGCTTCGGAAGACTTGAAGAAAAAAGAAACCCTGTAATTTGTAGCCTCATACATGATGGTTAGACTCAATACTGTGAATCGAGTAAATATATATATATTCTTATAATTTCTGAAAATAATTCACTATTCAAGCATATTCTTTGAAAGTGACCCAAAGATTCAAAACGATCTTCAAATTTTAATTTTTGACACCAAAAAATGCAAAAGACGTTGGAGGTTGAAACATGTCTAGATAACTTCAATGGCCATATTCATCTGTAATGGTCCAAGCGTTAGCCGAAACGAATACCTTTTATTTAGGGATTAGTATGCTTAGTGCCATATAGCTATAAATGAAAGTAATTGCCATTAATTGCCATCTGTTTCATGGAATAAAAAGGAACATTATGTCAGTGAGGAAAGATCAGCAAATTGCAGGTTTTGTGCAAGCATGCTGACCTCTAATGGATGTCAGACAGATGACATAAGCCCTTTTGTACTCAGTTGTATCGAGTTGTCAACTCGTCAGTGGATGTATTGTGCACAATCAGTATTGTTTGAATTCAGACGATGACACAATATGTGTCCACCATGTGAATCTTTAAAAAAAATGACAAATATTTGTTTCGTGAAGGAGATTTAGAACAAACAAACAGTACTTGGAATTCACTGTCTAAGTAACCAGCATTGCATTAAGAACATACAGGTCCTTCAGCGTCTTCAGTGAGTTTATCTGACTTGCGTGACTTGTTCACCTTAAAATCAACCATATTTTGTCAATTTACATCACGATTGTATGGTTTGCTTCATCTAAAAATGCAAAGTTTTGAGTTTAAGAATAATGTGTCTTTAATAGCTAGAAGTTGCTTCAGACATATAATCGTGGCTGAAAATATCCTAAAGAGGTTTGATGATGGATACAAAACAGTATTCATCGCGACATTCAAGCCGAAGAACATCTGCTGGAAGAGACGAATGATGATGATGATGATGATGATCATCATCATCATCATTAAATATTTAGAGGAGATTGCTATGTAGAATAAATCCCACGAACGCTCTGTTCTTAATGCATGCAAGATGATTTCTAAACTGAATCTGAAACGTCTCATCCAAAGGACGGGTTACACTTCCACAACCATGCCCCGTTAGAGTGGATTGTTGCTCATGTTTCCGATCACTGATTTGTGCGTAGTTGTTGATGATGTTGTGTGTGGTGTAACTTCACGCATGTGTTTTCATCTAGCATCTATAGTGAGGAAGGATGGAAGCAAGCAAGGAAGGAAGTACTGAATATTGGCTTGACACATTGAAGTGTTGATGACCGGTCCTGCTGTGTCTGGGTTCACACTGTATCTGAGTGCATATGACAGAATGGCTAAATCCCAAAGACAATATTCAGGTGTTAACGGAAACTAATAAAAGACATTTGTATAGTCTAATAAAGGTTTGCCGCTGTGTGATTCATTTTGTAGAACCTCGAAGTTTCGAATTGATTTCTGTGGACTTGCCGTTCATCTGGGATGCCCTGAATTTTCTTCCGTTAACATTACGGATATACGAAGTATTGATTATAAGATGGTAACATCTATTTAACTCAAAACTGAGAAAAGAAAGGACATCCACGCATAGTGTGTTTCTCATCTCTACTTCCATCAAGGTTACTCAGTAAACATACCCTGCAATTCCCATGCATGACGCTAGGTCTTATACATGAAATTAAGTGACGATGCAAGGAGCATCTAGATGTTGCTAAAGGATGACTAAACATTTTAGAACGATAACATACGCCCTTTTCATAATAGAGAAAACTATCGGAAGAGGATAATGATTGACATGAACATCCAGTTTACAGCAACATCACCATTTACCATAGCATTTGGTGTTTTTGCCTCATAAAGGATAAAACGTTCTACAAATTTACATAAACCTCACACGTCTACTCCTCATAAAGGATAAAACGTTCTACAAATTTACATAAACCTCACACGTCTACTCCTTTTTAATAACATACAGCCTATACTCGAAGTACGTAGTTTGGAATGTTACTGCGCGTATTGACGGTTCTCTATCCTTCCCTCTAACATGTTTGTGACGTCCATATCATTGTATGTAAGGAAAACAGATGTCTTTGTAAACGTGAACGATTTGCGGAAACCACTGGATACACGCATTGTGTGTCGGAATTAGGAGATGGCATGACCTTGGAAATGTTCATGTTATGGCGTCAGGTTGAATGATATTCCAGATATGGTGACAATTTAAAACGTTCCGGCCAAATGTTATCACTTCCGGATTTAATTATTTTTTGCTCGCTTCTCAGGACAAAAGAAACTTATGCCAGGCCACTATGAGGTTCCCAAATATCCATATCAATATCCGGCAACTCGTCTGACGTCCCTATTACAAAAAGCTGCTTCCGCCCTTGGCGTCAATAAGAGGGAAAGCACGAAACCTCACTCCTTCCTAACATATTGTAATCATATTGTAACAGTAGCATCGGATATCTAAGCTCGTGGATATCTACTGCATCTTTGGTGTCAGATATGATCCAGTTTCTCCAGCGAGAAAGTATACTGACTGCTTACTTGCCCTTTTGATCTGGGGAACAGTCTATTCGACATCTTCCTTTATAACAAAGGTACTATAGAAGATCAGGTTGTCTGCTACAGGTTACAACACCAAAAATAGTGTTTTCCCAATGGGTGTGTGGAGACGTGATGTGGATAAAACAGATATGCTTAACGGTTCTGTGCACACGACAGACTATGTTGAGTAAGCAGGAGAATGAAATGGTTCACATTAAAGTGTCCCGAGAGTTACTTGCCACAAAAACATCCCTTCTGTAATGTGTGAGTTCTAACATCAAAAAGCTTCTAAATGTTCACAGAGAACGTCTGGCAAGAGGATCATCTCTAACGCTGTGTAAGAGCATCACGACTCAACCACAGTTCAAAGAGTGTGATTTAGACAGAATAACATGCATAGAAGCCCAAGACTGTCCCGGACAAAGGACTGTCGTGATTTAATTATACTGTACATTAATTTACCGTCTGTCCGCCTTATTACCAAAGTGGAAAAGAGGCATGTGATCATCCACCATATTTTCAGTCAGTAGGAGAGATATCATACATGCTGTGAAGAGTGTGTCTTAAACAGCTAAAAATGTATTGATGTATGTGCCGAATCGTCTAGACACATGTGATCCCAGACATGTTAAAATCATGCTTGTATTGCTGTACGCTACTTCGATAGTTTGACTTAAATGGCTAAATCCAAAGTGTACAATCACCAGTATTGTACAACCGATTGTTACCATTAGTCTTGACATACGATTTCGAGTTTTTCTAATTCATCCCTCGAACAATTTTTTATGAACGGTTAAGTGTGTGTGAAATGAACGTTTCACTACGTTAAATTCACATAAATGATCGTTATTATTCGGTGTATTTCGTAAAATGTCGTGATCGTGAACATCGTCTTCATCCCCAGGCCGGGATTCATTCACCTCATAAGACGTTCTTCAGTCTTTGAGCGAGAGAGTGAGGTACAGTCAGATTTCAAATTACAAATGACATTAAATAAAATTCAATAAGAAATTGTTGACGAATGACAGGAAAACAGGTAGAATATCACAGAAACATTATTTTAAACTTTCTATCTTTGAAAAAAATGTATGTATCAGAATATAATATGAAGCGGACTGGCGATCGCCAGCAACAGGGACCACGAGGACTTGCAGTATCTTCTTACTTTCTCTTTCTGCAAGAGTCATTGTAGGATTTACATCATCCCTTCAGCCTTTGGCGATTGTACTCCGATTTAGCACAGATTTTCTCTCATTAACATTCTTGTAGGCTTAGATGGTCATTAATTCCAATTGGTTCAATGTTCATTAAATAATCCAGGGCCGTAGTTAACTTTTCTCCATAAGGGGCACTATCAACTTTTATAAGATTCTTTTGTCAATACTTTGATGCATAAACATTAATCTATAAAACAATTAATATTATATTGTAGGTGGGCAGCTGCCCACTGCCCCCTGGTCTACACACGGCCCAGATCAAGATCAAGCAAAACAGAAGCTGTGCAAAATGGTTTGAGAAGAACTTTCATCAAAATACTTGAAACTGATAGAGAAGCCTCCGTTTACATGCGACCTTAAATGTGATTTATTTTTGTCTTAGAGACGTTTCTTATACATTTACCCAATTACAGAACAAGGTGAGGTATAGCTGACTTCATTTTTAAGGCTTACTTGCACTGTCCTTGGACACACTTACCCAGGAACCGGTAGCTACTTTCTTTTCAGCTTTGGCAATATGCTCAACACTTATTTTGTCTGGCTATAGATTCTGTGAAACGTTATTTAATTGCTTCCCGAGGAACACTTCACTCCTAGTTTTACCCTTAACACCACTCGTAACATTATTTCCAGCATCACGCAAGCATCACTGTCGGCATCACAGCCATGTTACCCATGGCATCCATCAGATCCCCTTACCCGTTGTCCTGGTAACCTCACGCCAAATATGAACGAGCATCAAGTTGTTTCGAATATTGAAAAAATGGTTTTATGTAACAGTCCTAGGAACAACATTGAGTGAGTGACTCTAGTTTTACACTGCACTTAGCTATATTCCAGCTACATGGCGACGGTCTGGAAATAATCGAGTCTGTGCCGGAAAATCCAGTGATCAACAACATAAACATCGATCTGCGCAATTGGGAGTCGATGACATGTGTCAACCAAGTCAGCGAGCCTGGCCTCCAGATCTCGTAAGTCTCCCTTTACGACAAGCATAGTCGCCCTTTGTGGAAAGCATGGGTTGCTGAAGACCTGTTCCACCCCAGATCATCGCCCTCAACAAAATCAGGTGAATTAAAGACGTTTAATATTTACGATTTCCGTTATTGAAACATTTCGCTACGATCTTTATTACATTTCGTTACCCTGTGGATATTTATGAAACGAGCCCGGTCCACCAATGCAACTTGTTTGCTCACGAAATACTGACAAGAACATGCCATCACCAGCTCTTTAAAATAATATATGAGTTCATAATATAACGTTCTGAAGATTATGGATATTGGCCCCATGGGCACGTTCTCCACACTGTGTTTCTGATATTAAACAGTATATGATGTTCAGTGAAAACATAACGTGGACAAGAGACATCACGATTTGCTGTAATTGTTTGTGAGCTAACAAGGATTTAAATTGAACATGAATCATAAGTTATGTAGTCATCATAATGTTATGACGAACCCGCCATCCAAAAGAGCCACCGAATCAATTTAGTCAGTAGCTTTGTTTAGAGAAGACGAAATTAAATTCTCCGTGATATCGCAGTCAGTGACAAATCTACGTGTCTGATGAAACGTTCCTTCTGATAATTTGCTACTCGCGCAAGTGAAAATCTAGATGTGGCTATGTCTTTACTAGACTTGCTGAACATGTCATTGTGTTTGATAATTGTGCACACAGTCATGGGACTAAATATACTGTGCAACATTCTAAATGTCCTCATCACTTTTAAGCTACACGTCTTATTGCTATTACTCAGTTTTGTTCCCATGTAATGATCGTTGAAATGTGTTAGTTACGTATATGTTCCGCTTCAGACCGTTTATCATTGACCTTTAAGACCGCGAAAGGGAACATCATTCGAGGTGTGAAAAAGTGAGTCAAAGGAATGGACGTTATGTGAGCTGGAGCATGACACTTCATAGAGTGATGGTCACTAATCGAACAGCTGATGTCTGAAGTTTATCCACCGTGCTTCGCCCAACATCAGCAGTCAGCATCACGTTAGGCATTCCACCCACACCAAGTAGGTAGTCTGTGTGGTTCAAAGCCGTGTTAATGCACTTACTCAATTATTCGGAGAATCTATGCATTTTATAGCAATAATGCAATTATTTAAGAGCTGTGTATGAAAGAAGTGTTAATGTTTTAGACGCTAAGTAGGTTTCCGTGTACAATACCTGTATGTCACTAAACAATAAAATGGATCACAAGAGTACAAACAATCACCCCACCCAACACTCACAGTCTGTTTAGGTTTACAGGTGACAAAAATATGTCAAAAACACGGAAAAAACAAAAGTTGTTATTACCCCTACAAATGTGCAATCCGTGAAAAAACTGTTGTCTGTGAGGATGAAGACGATTGTTTCATATAGAAATTTGTCAAATCATACAGTTTTGACAATTTGAATTGTCAAATCAGAACCGGGAGCAACACAGATGTTGCACCCGCATTTGGGTGCAGTAGACAGACAATTCACAACCTCAGGACACTCCTGCTTCGAACAGGATCAAGAGCAGGGTCGCTCCGTGTGACGTGACAACGAGGGTACGTTGGAATACGCCTGCGTCGTCTTCGTAATCGATCTGTGACCGTTACTTTCACTAACTGAGAAATCATAAATGGTGGAGTGACACCACAGACAATAAGCAATCCTTTAGGACGAGCAGGCATTAGAACCCGGACACCATACACTGGACCCATTTTCACTCCTGTTAATCAAGTCAACGTTCTCTCTGGCAGCGATTTACCCAAAGACAATGGAACAGAGTAATCTTTAATGATGAATCACGTTTCATATCGCGTTTTGCCAACGGAAAAGTGAGGGTATGGGGTCGGAGAGAGGAACGACGTATTCACTGCTGCATTATTGAAGTTGACAGGTTCAGGGGTAGAAGCATCATGGTGTGGGGTGCCTTCATTGCAAATGGACGTACTCAACTCAAGATTGCTCAAGGCAACCTAACTATCAGAGAATACACAGATCAGATTCCCATCACCGTTCTCCTTCCTTTTAACAGGCAGCATGGTCCAGGTAATACGTTTCAGCATGATAAAGCTACACCTCACAGAGCGTTTTTAACTAGCCACTTCCTGCCAAATGCTGATGTTGACGTCATGGAGTGGACACCTCGCTCACCTGGCCTCAACCCAATCAAACACATCTGGGATGAATTGGGCAGGTGATTACGCATTCAAAAGATTTTCAACCACAGACGTTGCAGGATCTGGTACCTGATTCGGTGAACCAATGGCGGCGACTTTCGGTACGATTCTTTGTTCACGTCTTGAGGTCAATGAGGAGACGTTGTGCAGCGGTACTAGCGCCTGACGGGGGTCGCACACGATACTGACATAACTTTGTCTTTCATACCGATGTGATTTCCTTACCTGACAGTCACTATGTCTTACCCTCTTTATCGAGTAAACATGCTCTAGAGAGTAATATTGTGTGTATCGTTATCTGTGTAAATGCTGTCTTAAACGCAATTTAAGGTGAAATCATAATACCGGTGTCAAGTTTCTAATTTAGTTATTATACATTGACCCCACAGGGAGACCCCGCAATGGATTTCTGATTCAAACCGACATCGCCGCTCATTCCACTTACTGCAGAACAGAGATAAAAAAAATCAAAGAGAAACAATCCAGTAGCGAGATGAAGTGAAACCCTTTTGACTTGTAGTGTAAAGCCTCGTGTTTCTGCTGTCAAACCAACAAGCCTAGCGCCTGGTGTTGTGAACATGTTTGACACTAACGACTGACCTGATGTATGGAAATCATTTATCGTATTTTCATTACTACACTGGTTTGAAACCGGAATATAAGGCTTAAAATAGTCGTGACTTGTATTGGTCGGTTTGACAAAACAACATGGTCAAGGTTAAGCGAACCAGATTTACGTGTTGAGCAAACTGCCTTAAAATATCATACTTATATGTTAGCCGGCACACCGACTTGGGAAAGGTGCCACTGAAAGCTTACTATTGGCAAACAAGAGTGAGCATCGTGACTTTAATGACAAGTCACCGGTGGGACGTCCAGTTAGGTTACGTTAAACGTCGCTCAGTGACTCGGGATTCATATTCGCAGTTCATCATAATTCCAAACACGTTCATTAACATTTATGGCATTGCGGTATTCATTTGCTACAGGTAACATAATAGGACGTTTGGAATGTGTTGATATCTGGTGATAACTGAATATTCACCGCCATACTTCAGACAGAAACTACAGAAGGGTGCTCTCTGAGACCAAACGATAAAAACGGCAATACATGATTTGTTCAGCCACTTTCTAGCGTAGACATATCAACAGGGTTATAAATCTGCTTTACACAGCAGAAAGTACATACCTTTAAAAAACTGTCCATCTGACGACATGGTTTTGATGCGCACTCCTAAACGGGATTTGAAATGTTATGTTACAAGATGACAGATACGCGAACGAGAAAAGATCGCTTTAACGTGTGGTCTTGGACATAGTAATTTGTGGAAATGATACAACTCTGGCAGATCAGTAGGATATCATTATTGAATATTACCAACTATTGGCGTTGCAATCCTTTGGCGGGCGATTTTATTTCTCTGCGATGTAACTTGCCACAAATTTGAGCCGGAACATGCATTGAAGATACCTTTGAATTAACTAGAGGGTTTGGTCTGATGAATTGAGGAATAGAGACGGTTAGATGTGTTTTATCCTGCAAATACTATTGTGATTGCACATGCAGGTTGCAATGTGTTTTATAAGCAGCGTCAGATGATCTTTCATCCAAACTTCATACTATGGTGACTGAGGGGAGTATTGATTTCCCGCCTTCAATTAGAGGCGATAAAGCGAGACGTAAAAGTGCAAAAACTTTTCTATGTCACTTTTGTGAGTCGTTTTGTTATCCCGTTTTAACGCTTTGTTGCTTTTTTGCACATGTAATTCAACGCGAAAACGCGAAGTCCATACAACTCATCGAGGTCCGTTAAAGACCAGTGGTGGATTCAAATGTGTACACGAACTGAATCAGTTGCATGTCGCAGTAGGTAGCAGCGTACATGGAATATTCACTCACCAACTCACTCATCTATAATGCCCATCGCCCACCCAACAAAATTCTATGTATTTCGTTCGATTTCAAAACATTGTTGTTTTGATTCGCTTGTTGCTGAATGGTCACATTTATAAATTTTGTTTGCTCGGCCGGTAGTTTTGCACGGTAAATAGTGTATAAAGCATTAATTTTAATTAATGAATGGTAATTACTTTGTAAACGTTCAGGAAATAGTGTGTCAGAAAACATATTTTTGTGTGACAATCGTATTATTGTTTTTTCTAGGCGATATATACGTGAGTATGTTTTTACCAAACTCTCAAAACAATAATGACAGGGTCACCACACATTGTAACGCTGTGAGGACCGGAAACCAGTTCCTAGTGTATTACGTACTCATAGTAAATCATGTTTTTCAGAATGAATTATGCTATGTGCTGTCGTTTCGAGTCGTCATATGGTTATTCCTTTGGACACAAAGCACTGGTTAAGCCACATTCTGTAACAAAATAAATACAGGATTTACATTTCAAAGCTAAATCACATTCATTCGCTCAACAAGGCGTACTTCGTACTAGTCTCCCAATAACGATTTGTTGCAGTCAGTTTGTTTAGAAACATGTGATGTGGACAAACACGTCTCCTTATCATGTTCCTGACGTGTTTATTCCCGCAAAGTCTTGGATCTTTCTTGGCATTCTATGAATGTTGTCCTGCTGAAGATTCGTAGAAAGAGGGCGTTATCGTCACAAAAGACTAAAGGTCAACCCAAATCGAACAGCAAAGGGTATGAGTGTATTGTCCTTAAACCATAGCGTTGTCATTCAACCCCACGACCAATACATCTTCAAAACCTTTTGTAAGGTTGGTAGGTAGATATTGGCTTGACGTTCATCTCGATGTCGTCAGAAACTATCACGCCTATTAAGTAGTGCAAAGGGAACCAGGATTCATCTGAAAACATTAACCACCAATTGCAGCCTCAATACTAATTTCGACGTTGTGCAAACCAGTGACGTCTGCGGTCAGTATGAACTGGGGATTAACATCGTGTAGACGATGTACAGTTCAGCTCGTAACTCATTCTTCAGTAGTCTGATAAACACAGTATGATTCGCTGTTTGAACTCGATTTCATAGAGTCTGGTTTGGCATCATTTAATATTGTAGACTTGCTCATTTGGGATGCCCTGAATTGGGTCTTCCATTCTGGTATCATCAACTTCGAAGTTTCATTAACTGTATTTGCCATAAACGGGCACTTTATTTATACGTTTAAAGTTTTAAAGAAAGCTTTGGATTCATTTCTGTCAGCATTGTTAAGTGAATTCTTCTGACATGTTTTCTTAAGAAATGTGGTAATCCATATTCCAATTATATCTTTCGAAGAGTATTTTTAAAACTTTACATGAGAGCTATTTAAACCGATCCTGTTATGCTTCATTCATACGAATCGGTTCGTCTAATCTGAGTGCAGTCACAGCGTCTAATTTAGGAGTATCTGGTATATCATGCCGCTCCTCTCTATTTTGGTCCTTCTTAGTTTGTCACAGGCCACTAATCCTATTATTTCATTTCCATTGTCGATACTAGTATTTGAAAAATTGGTAATTTCGTTTATATGAGTACGTTTCTTCCCAACCACACAAATAGTTTGCTGATTGGTCTTAATTATAACTTAATTTTCTCGACTTAAAGAAATACCTATAAATTCTTTGTTCTTAAATGTGCAAATTCTCTGCAGATTCGTTCATGTTTTCGAATAACTGACTATACAAACATGGTTGGCTTGCGATCGTTTCTGTTGCCTTATTCACTTCAGTATTATTGTTCATTGCTCATTGATCGCGTGTGTCCTGTTAATGATGGCATAATTTACTTCTGTTCGAAAATGTGTTGATTTTGCATCCGTTTACAACTAGAAACCATCTCCTAACACTCCTGTTTCTTGTTCTGGTCACGAGACATGATGTCCAGGAATGGGAATCAGCAGGAATGGGAATCGTCAGATTAAACAAGGTTGATTCCATCATTTGACCAGAGCACCAGCTTGAAGGAAGAAGCAGAATGAAGGAATGAGTCGAATGGGTGTCGTATTATGCTCCTCATTCGAAGGTCAAGATCTCACACAAAATAACATCAATGGTGTTTGAAATGTATTTCTGTATTTCTAGGACACCCGCATCGCGCCAGAAAGACATGAGGAGGACTGATTGTGAATTACATCAAAACTTAAACACTTCTACTACTACTACTACTACTACTACTACTACTACTACTACTACTACTACTACTACTACTACTACTGTCGATTTTGCTTAAACAGTGGTTTGATTAATTTAGAATCATCTTGAACACAAACGCTTCAGCTGTACGGTAGAGCAGATCATTCCAACACTAACATATTCTGGACACACTTATTACGAAACATGATGTTATTGACAGCATTCAAATTCTCAAATACAATAAATCCCCTGAGACTGATAAGATTTGGCCAGAACGTTTTGAAAAGTCTTTACATATATTGTTACGAAAATCTAAATCTGTCCTGGGGGTAAAAAATAATGAATATTTTCAAAGAAAATGGCCATAGCTAAGTATATGAGTAGTACTTACTTTTCAGCAACCTATGAATATGTAAATGTTTGTGTTGGAAGCAGCATGACATCAACCTTGGTTTTAGGCAAGGTTGTCAAGCAATGTTTCACTTAACCAAGTTCTATTCCAATGCTTTGCTAATGAAAATTACACGAACACATTTACATTGGTGATGATGTTGTGTTGAGATCGGAAACCAGTTCTGTTTTTGTACGAAATCATATAGAAAAACTGTGTTACTTTACTCATTACTGTGTAATGAGAGGAAACTAACTGGATTAGTAGTAAACCATTAAGCAATTGATATAAAAGTGGAGATTTTACAAACTATTACGCAAATGAATATAAATATTAGGGTACCTAATTCAACATTCAGCTCGATTAGAGTTATGAGTCTCCACCTCGACAGTACTCTGTGTATATATTTTAGGTGAAGCCATTTGATGTGAAAATAGGCCAGCTATAAATTACTAAAGTTGTAGACGTATGGAGTTTACGTAAATATTTAAAATGTTGTATGTTCATAATACTTTGGCACTTCTTTGATGTTGAATATCTATATTGAAAATGACTCCATTGACGTTTCCAAAGGTGTCTTATGGCGTTAATGTTTTGTTCAACTGTTTTCCACGAAACATAAGTAAAATATAATTTTATGACGTCTTCCATGCACAGGTTGAAGGATGGGTATAGACAACATTCACGTCAATCTTAATTTTTATAAAGCGACGTAAAACCCAACTAACTTACTCTAAATAAATGTCTGCATCATTAAAAGCAAGTATGATATTACTGTAAAAGGTTTATGCATGCTATAGCACAACATTTACGTGTTCTTTACAGTATCATTTGATTCCAGTTGGTCGACATACCGGTGTGCCTGGGAACTGATCAATGAATATGTTCACTGAGTAACCTTAATATGATTGGAGATAAGAATCTGAAGCATATTCTTCTCCGATCCGCAGTTTTGAGTCACATATGTAACGTTATAATCAATACTTTGCTTGTCCATCATGTTGAAGAAAGACCGAATTCAAGGCATCCCAGATGAACGACAAGAGTACAATAGCGTCTGATTCATAACCTGGTTCTAAATCGAGTTCAAACAACACATATTGCTGTGGGAAATATGTCAAGTCAAGTCTCGGGTTAGATTGGAAATTGTCTTCATGCTGTTACTCTCCAGTTCATACTCTCTGCAGATCTCGATGCTTTGTACGACGTCCAAACTGGCTTGTTGTAGTTAATAGTTTCATATGAGTTCTGATTCCATTTGCACTACCATAAAAGGTGTGGTTGTGTCTGACGAAGTCATTATTAACGACAAACAAATGCCTACGCACGGTCTTATAAGGCTTTGGCGGTGGATTGCTTGTTGAGTTGGGGATGCGTCTCTGACTGACAGACAGTACGTTGATTCCCTTTGTTGGTCGTTTTCGTGGCCGTCAGAGTGTCAACGCTCACATATAACGTTCATATAATGCTACCAAAGAGCAAGACCTTCCCCGAATGAAGACGTCTGGGACATGATACAGAGACGTGTCTATCAACACCACATACCTCTGAACATGGCAGGGCGCTGCAATGTATAATCTGTTTTGATTTTGTTACACAGTGTGGTTTATTCAGTGTTTCAACTGCCTATGCTCCCTCTAATTTTTGCCACAGTTCGAAAGAGATATACTACGAATCCATACAACGGCACAAAACTCACACAAATATCGAAAGGATGAAAGATAACCTGACGCTGCTTCCAGACACACTGCAGCCTGCATGTGCAATCACAATAGTATTTGCATGATAAAACACATCTAATCATCTCTATTCCTCAATTCATCTAGTTAATTCAAAACTAGTTTTCAATGAATTTTCGGGCTCACATTTGTAACAAGTTATGTAACAGAGAAATAAAATCGCCTGCAAAATGATTGCAACGCCAATAGTTGGTAATATTCAATAATGATATCCTATTGATTTGCCAGTGTTGTGTCATTTCCACAAATTACATATTGCAAGGCCACACGTTAAAGCGAACTTTCCTCGTTCTCGCATCTTGTAACAAAACATTTCAAGTGACGTTTCGGCGTGGACAACAAATAGAATGTCAGGTGGACATTATTTTGAAGGTATTCCTGCAGTATAAAGCAACATTATAACCCTCTTGATATGTCTACGTTAGAAAGTGGTGAAGAGTAAATACCGTATTCCAGTTTTTGTATAGTTTGGGTTTAAGTGCGTTGAGTTTTACGCCGCAATCAGGGAGAGTCAAAAGAAGCACTGGCGTGTGATGTAGGAGTTGCTGGATTTATTCAACGTGTTTCGCGTCTAAAACGCCTGCGTCACTTTGGGATTTCCTCGGATCAGCTAACACGGATAAAACGGCGTTAATTATAAGATATAGACACTTAAACGGGTGAGTGAATGAGTTTAGTTTTATGCCGCACTCAGCAATATTCCAGTTAATTGACTGCGGTTTGTACATAGTCGAGTCTGTACTGGACAATCCAGTTATCAACAACATGAGCATCGATCTGCGCAATTGGGAACCGATGACATGTGTCAACCAAGTCACCCGACCACCCAAGCCTGACCACCCGATCCCGTAAGTCGTATAGTTTGGTCTCAGTGAACACCGTTATGGTTGCGTGAACATGGAATGTGACTCTCCCACTATAGTTATGGTTGCGTGAACTTGGAATGTGACTCTACCGGCTATAGTTATGGTTGCGTGAACATGGAATGTGACTCTCCCGGCAATAGTTATGGTTGCGTGAACATGGAATGTGACTCTCCCGGCAATAGTTATGGTTGCGTGAACATGGAAAGTATCTCTTTATTCAGATCACAACAGGTTTTATTTCTATAATCTGCACAATATAATATACTTATAGGTATATTATACATCATACCGTTACATAATATTTAATCTTAATCTGTAATGATATTAATAACGGTTTAGTTTTTGTTTCCGTGTGCACATTGGCACTATTTAGAATAACGTTTTTTCGGTAGTTTGCTCAACCCTACACCTAACCTGACCATCTTATGTTTTGGCGTATCAATCAAATAGAAGTCACAACCATTATAAGCCACATATTCAGATTTCAAACCACGGTGTTCTACTAGAAATTCGATGAATGATTTGCATTCATCAGGCCAGTCGTTAATGTCAAAGATGTTCACAGCACCAGGCGCTAGGCTTGTTGGCTTGACATCAGAAACACTAGGTGTTTTGTAATCCCACTGAGTCAAAAGGGTTTCATCTCTTCATCTCGCTACTGAATTGTTTCTCTTTGATTTGTATCCGCTGGCCTGCAGTAAGTGGAAAGAGCGAGTGCGCCGGTTTGAATTAGGAATCCATTACGGGGTCACTCGGTTGCTACGCTTTAGTCTTGAATGAAAACTTTTCATCTGATGTCATGAATTCCAATAAATTGACTGTATCTGAATTACGACATAATTACGTCGATGAATACCAGACTAGACGTTTAAAGAGTTCTGTCCCATGTATTTATGAAAAAACAAAAATCAGAATGTCCTACATTTCGATTGTGTGAGGCAGTTTCAGAGTAAGACACTTTGACAAGAATATTGACATATATTTGTCACCTGCAAACCTAAACAGACTGTGAGTGTTGAGTGGGGTGATTGTTTGTACTCTTGTGATCCATTTTATTGCTTAGTGATATATAGCTACTGTTCCCGATAACCCACTTAACGCCTAAAACATTAACACTGTTTTTGGAAACGGCTCCTAAATAATTATATTATTGCTATAGAATGCATAGATTCTCCGAATAATTGAGCAAGTGCATTAACACGGCTTTGAACCACACAGTATGATTGCTTGGTGTGGGTGGAATGCCTAACGTGATGCTGACTGCTGATGTTGGGCGGAGCACGGTGGATGAACTTCAGACATCAGCTGTTTCATCTGTGACCATCACTCTATGACACACTCTAGCCCACGCTGGAGTCCAATCTTTTGAATCACTCTTCGAATGATGTTCCCTTCGAGGGTCTAGAGTTCCACGATATCATATTTTTCGTGGTTTCAAGGTCTGAAGTTAAAGGTAAAATACATGTATATCTCAAACGGACCATGCACGTATCTAGCGCAGATCTGAACAAAACTGAGTGATACGAGTAAGACGTTTAGTTTACGTGACAAGGACATTTAAAATGTTGCACGTTATGCTTAAGCCAATTACTGTCTGCACATTTTATCAACAAAATGACATTTTCAGTACGACTAATAAAGAAATAACCACAACTAGATTTTCACTGGTGCGCATCGCAAATTGTCAGGAGTTTATGGAAAATTTAAGTTTACCACGGTTACCCAAGGTTTAGACTCACTTAAAACACTCACTGTATATTATGTATCTATATATGGTTACACGAACATGAATTTCTCAGGTAACCTTGGGGAAACAATTGCAAACTTTATGCACATTAATTGCACGAAGATCATAAATCAAATTGCTGAAAAGCATGTGCCAATTTCATGCATGTGATCTGCTGCGTTTTGATGTAACGTTTTGATAAGAATTCGCCATTTCATGTATAGAAAGTAACTGTTAAGAACATAGATTATTTTGCACAAATGTAGCATTGAAGAGCTGCCTCAAGTAAGTGGCTACATTTACACGAGTGAGTCTAAACATTTCATAGGTAGTATTTGGTCCCATGGTTCCCAGTATGGCGATTTACCTTCAGGGGCTAGTGTTTAGTCTGTTTTTATATTGTATTGTCCTGAGAGAAATTAAGTTGTAGAAATAGATGATAGTTCTAAATTTTGTCTATGCGAAATTCTAGGTGTTTTTACCATCCTTAGCCGGCAGGTTAACTGCATGTACCATTAATTTGTAACTTGTTTCAGTCATGATGAGGTGATTGAAATACTGCTGAGGTGACTGTGCATTTTAACTAACCCTCTCCCTCACAAACCAATGAACATCTTGAGATGTGAATGAATCCTGGTAACATTTCAAGACGATGGTAACAGTCAGGACACGAAATAGACAGAATAATAACGATCATTAACGAGAATTGCTAAGCACCAATCACATCGAGGTGAAACTTTCATTTCCGACACGTTTAAACCTTCCTAGTAATTAGATCAAATCGTGAATTAGAAAGAAAACTTTGATCGATTCGTGATTTGGAAAACAAACAAACAAACAAAAAACACTGTTAACAATACTCGTGATTGTACACACTGGATTTAGCCATTAAAGTCATACTGCCGGGGTAGTGTGCAGTAATGTAAGAATGATCTTAAAATGTCTGGTATGACATATGTCTAGACGATTCGGCACATATATCAATACAATTTAGGAGCTGCTTAATACACACTCTTCGCAGCATGTGTGGTATCTCTTCCATTGACTGAAAATATTGTAGATGGTCACATACCTCTTTCCCACTTTGGTAACAAAGCGGAAAGACTGATAATTATATCACGACAGTCCTTTGTCTGGGAAAGTCTTACGCTTCTATGCATGTTATTCTGTCTTATTCACAGCCTTTGAACTGTGGATGAGTCGTGATATTCTTACACAGCGTTAGAGATGATCCTCTTGCCAGACGTTCTCTGTGAACATTTAGAAGCTTTTTGATGTTAGAACTCACACATTACAGAAGGGATGTTTTTGTAGCAAGTAACTCTCGGGACACTTTATTGTGATCCATTTAGTTCTCCCTTTTACCCACAACATGGTCTGTCTTGTTGAAGAAACGTTAAACATATCTGTTTTATCCACACCCGGCTTCCACACACCCATTGGAAAGAACACAGTTTTTGTGTTGTGACGTCCAGCAGAACACTACATCTTAATTGGAGGCTTCAGTATTAAACACAGAATTATGTCGAATAGATTTGTTTCCATAAAGACAAGATTTGTTTTATGGATGACAACGTCTTTCTTTCTTCCATCCCTCTTCCTGCCTCTCGTTTACTTTCTAGCCACCTCTCCCTCATTATTTCCATCCCCTGTCTTTCTTGAATGACTTTCCTACTTCATATTAAATTGAGGTTCAAATGGTGTTTGAAGCAGACGGTGATGAAAATCGGCCAGTAGCAGGTGTTTTTACGTTATATTGTCATGGACATTTTTCTAACACCAAAGAGCTATTATCACGGTATTTACGACATGCAATCAGCATTTGATCACAGCCAAACTAAAGCTGTAGGTGTAGGACGCCAAAACCTTTGCCGAAAATTAGATTCCGTTAGGTTCCAAAATTGACTTTTGCAGTTTTATCGGCAGCTGTCTTTGTGGATCAAAGTTTATACAGCATGAAAATCTTCAGTTAAAGTCTTTCTAAACCGTGTTTCTACATCCATCTTATGGAACAATATTCATGGCGGAACTATTGTTAGACAGTAAATAACAATAACGACAAGCAATGACAACATCCATGATGATACCACTCTGGAGGATCGCAATGGTGATTATATCACACCTGATAATGTGTCTTGTTGTTTGACTGCAATGTTCTACCTGTGTAAAGACACACAATGGATCATGAGATACGATGAATTACATTCAACCGGGTCTCTGGGTTTGCTCACCGCATCTTCATTCAGCAAATAACGGTTGTACCGAACTGAAGTGATTACGCATTTTGATTGTCAGATCACGTTATGTGACTCACAACTGTGTTCTGTATCGTATTTAGTTGACAGTGGTTGCCCCGAACAAGCATGTGTTGAGGACCTACTTACTATTGTTATTTATAGCATCAGTCACCGTTTACCAGGTTTTAGAGTATCGTTATATCCCCTTTTTCGCTTTCAAGGAAACTTGAGTCCACCAATGGTGATCTCTAGAGAGCGATGTCCGAACCTGCCTTCCCTCCCCCTGTCTGCAAGGAAGGAATAATCAGTCTTTGGAACAGATTGATTTCATCGCCATTTGACCAGAGCATCAGTTGGAGACATTAGATTGATGGGGCGCACGGAGTGTGGATGTCTGGTGCATCCTCTTATACTCTGACAAGTTACCTGTGTAGTGCAGATAGAAGGGTTGCTGAAACAATGCAAAATGATGTTGGATTCGCATTTGATAAGTTAAATATTAAATATTAAATATAGATGGAACACAATAACGATTAAGAATATTACCAATCTCGGGACTTCCTTTGTCTCTATATGTATGATGCACATTTATTTATTCAGGTTATACTTCAGATGACCGAACAGGTGAACCCTGTTGATGTACATGTGTTTATTCAGGTTATACTTCAGATGACCGAACAGGTGAACCCTGTTGATGTACATGTGTTTATTCAGGTTATACTTCAGATGACCGAACAGGTGAACCCTGTTGATGTACATGTGTTTATTCAGGTTATACTTCAGATGACCGAACAGGTGAACCCTGTTGATGTACATGTGTTTATTCAGGTTATACTTCAGATGACCGAACAGGTGAACCCTGTTGATGTACATGTGTTTATTCAGGTTATACTTCAGATGACCGAACAGGTGAACCCTGTTGATGTACATGTGTTTATTCAGGTTATACTTCAGATGACCGAACAGGTGAACCCTGTTGATGTACATGTGTTTCCACAACCATGGTACGATTGCACCTTGGGAATACTTACAATGGAATATAACCCATGATCTCCAACAGTTTACCATAACAAACGATTATTAGCGTAAATCGTGATTAATTTGGAAAACATCTTATCAATCCTAGCATAAACTGCTTTTGTGTGATCTGATTTAGGACCTACGTAAATGTGAATCAATTCAACCCGGCACGCAAATGCTTTTTTCCGACAAAAGCATTGAAGAGTCAAATTTCTGGGTACCATACCGATTTCGATTCAGCTGAGTGGGTAGGCAAAATGATAAGTAAGATCATTTTATAAAAAAAAAACCCATCACAACACTGTTGCAAATCCAGACAGAACTTAACTGGCGATAATGAATCATTTAGGATGAAAACATATCAGAAGCGTATTGTCATATAGAATGCATGCGTCGTAAAACTAAACTCACTCACTCATATAGAATGATAACCAGCCTAGGAACCACATTTCCTCGCGTTCAGTGGATGTGCCACGAACCGCGTGCACTTTGAGGTGAGTAGTTAATAGAGTTTGTTCACATGAGATTACGACAGGAATTATTCGTAGTAGTTAAATTCGTTCCAGTTACTCCATAACAATTACCTACAAGACGAATCGTGTACCTGCGGGGAACAAGATCCAATATGGTAATCATTATTGTCACGCAACGGAAAAGTGATCTGGATTGATTTGCGCAACATAGTGTGTGACAGTGCGTGCTTGAGTATGGTACACCGTGCCATGGCTGGCAAGAACCTATGTTTATAAACAGCATTAAAGATTTATTATACAATCATAAATGGGCCATTTGAACTTCAATACTTAAAAAGAAATTGTAACCGTCCTTGAATTTCGATTTGCTTGAACAAGTCAAGACGTTCAGTACACTAAAGCCTAAATGCGTCTATTCGACACTGTGTATTTGCTTAGAAGATTGAAATAAATTGGTTGATGGGATTTCACCACACGATAGACGTGCTCCTTCGTTTCTTCTATCGGGGAAGGTCAGTGTATTCGGTGCATGGAAAATACATAAAATTATGTGATTGTAATACTTTTGATCTTGGGTCATCTCGAAACCCATCAGTCCTGACTAAAATAATAAATGATATGCATGTGCAAGAACACATAACCTCACACTTCTATAACAATATAAAATATACATGCACACATCATTATATAACCACATACTTATATAGAAATATTTAACTGTGTGTTTGTGTAACAATATGTAATCATATATGTATGCATGTATACAAAATCATTTGTTAAACCCTAAATACGCATGTTCATGTATGACAATATATAGCTACACTAAATAAGCATATACATCTATGACAACATATAACCATATACATGTATGACAATAAATAGCCATATGTGTCGGTTTCTCCTCATGACCATCTCCTAGTTCTCATTCTAAAGACGGTGACACACAGTTGTGTTTCAGTGGAGGTCAGATGAGAGTGGGTGTAGCAAAACGTTCATCACAGCCACGATGTTGTTGCGAAGACCACGTGTTTCTACTTAATATACTTTTTGGCATTAACACAGTTGACATATTCTCCGATATGCTTGCATCGCCGAAGTCCATTAACAAGAGTGAAAGTGCAATGGTGTGATATTTTACTCCGCTTTACAAGAGCTACCTACAGTAATCACACATGTATGGTCATCCTCTGAGAAACAGGGAATAATTGCAACATTGATTTCATATATACTACGATCCCGTATACCTAATCACACTTACTTTGCCTGATAAAACTCATCAAACCTGATCTGTTACACCATTTTCAAAATCACCACTAAATTTTCATCTTCAGGAATGTTTTTCACTACACTTTGCATCTCATGTTGGTTCAGTCCTGTCAAAAAACATCTCAGACTCTAGCTGATGCATTGCGCTTTAACGAAATGGAAAATTGATCATAATGGCGGGACGGTGTGCCATTGACCATATTTAATAATAAACCTTTGACAGCATTACTACTACTACTACTACTACTACTACTACTACTACTACTACTACTACTACTACTACTACTACGAATGCTACTACGAATACTACTTACATAAATACTACGAATACACTTACAACCAAATATAGTTTGGTTGTGTTTAAAAAATGTAAAAGGTCATGTATACTTTTTAGGAAAAATGTGTTTAAAAAAAAGGTCGCTGTTGGGTAGGAACTGTAACTATCATTAACAAACATCTTAACTATTTTGGGACGGTTTATTGCGAGGGCTGTATAAACGTAATTAAACTGTCCGAAGCTGCAACATCAAACTAGTAGCTAGACATTTCAGTCACTTTGAAAGTTCTTGATTGACAGTCTACCACACGCGAGTACTCTTTCCCAAATCGATCTGCTGTACTTTCACCTCAATTTACTGTTATTCAGTGTTACGCTCAAGGATGAGCAATTTCTCCCTTGACGCGGATCCTATTCTTTCCTTTGTGAATCGCCCAATGTTTCTAAAATACAAGAGCCGATTCTAAACCATTGTGGCGCAAAGAAAATACGATAATTGATTTACAAATATTAGGTCAGTCTTCAGTTGTCTTGACTGTCACAGTAATGGGCAGTGCGACTGTGTACTCTACACCATGAAACACGAGGCTTAGGAACGCCGGAATTCTTCTGAGACTTTGTGGTTTTATTTCGCCATCTCGCTAATGAATTGCTTCCTTCAGTTTACCTGCTGGCAGTCTTGAGAGTATTTCTGGAATCCTTTAATGCTTAGGTAGGAACAAGAGACTCGGAGAGCGCCGGTTTGAGTTAGAACCTGTGACTGAAAAGTATTAGACAGATGGTCGTTCCAGCATTTAATGCTATGTCTTGAATACGTCGTTCAACAATGCGGCTAGGAACTGTTTCTTGAAACTCGGACAAGGTGTCAGTATAGTGGTTTACAATATGAAATCATTGTGTCTTCAGTTACTCTGTATTTCCCAAGATACTACATATCCATACTGTTGTCCATTGGAGAAGCTGCTTTGAAAAACGAAAAAAAAAGAAAATCGGTAACACGAATCATGTACCAAACTGTCAATGCGGACGAAAGTAAAACTGGTTGACGATGAGGGTTTAATGGCCTTCGGGTTCAATAATGCCACGGCCTTGGTCCAACAATTATGAAACAAAATTCAAAAGATTTTTAATACGTTAATCACAATGACAGCTGGAAATGGAAATGACAGGGGGTGTAAGATAGCTGGCATCCATGACAAGAGAGTACACTTTCAATTATCTCATTATCAAACCTGGAACTGATAGCCGCACTCGTCCTGCTGCGGAGTCGGACATCCAAGGCCATGGACGTTCCGGTCAAACCGGAAGTTCGTCTGGAAGCAACAAGATGGTAGCGAAATTATTTCTTGCAAACAGACTGATGTTCTTGAGATGTGGAAATGGCTATTTCATTCACATTGGCAACAGACTAGACGATACTGTAGCCAGGAGGCGGACAAACTACTAACATATAGAGCGTTATCAAGACATGTTACAAGAAGTACCAAACACACTTTAGATATTCAGCAAGAGCAATGATCAGAAATGGATTTCAGTGAGGTTAAGAATTTTTGAAAATGGACGAAGTTTACTTAAGTATGTAAACATTATCTTTAGTTTTTAGGAAATACACCTTCACCCTTTCTGGGAACACTAGTGTTATCAGTGGTCAAGTTATTCACTCGGGATATTGGTTTCACTGCTGTTTTAACAGCCCAGTGGGTGTTTTTGAACAGATACGTGTGACGGTATGCCCTGACGTTTGATATTCGTAGGTCTGTCATAAATCTACTGTACCCCCAACATGAATTGGACATTTGTTTTAATTAAAAAGAGTGACTAGGTCAGGAACCTCTGTCAGTCCAACCAGTCGAGGTCTTCGCCTTTTTGTTACCTCGCATGCGGATGAATGGTATTAAACCTAGCCTGGAAACTGAACATATGTGTGAATAAATGTTTTCTGGTTTTTAGCTTTACCAGACTTCGTGGATATAACCTCGTTTCAAATGTATTATTTACAAATATCAACTCAGTAATACTTGCCAGAAAGGGTTGAAGATTCAGATAATGATATGTTTTTTCCAGAATAGGAGACCTTTCTGAACATCGGTGTATTCATATCCCACTATATATATGTTTCAAGCAACAGCACGCTAGTGATATCGTTGGCGGCTCAGTGACTGTATTTGTAAGTGTTATCTTGTAAATGTGATCTTCTAACTGGTATTTCAGAAGTTGGTGAGTAATAAGAAAGTAAGATACTTTAGGGAGAGCAACGTCATTATTGTATAATGTGCGCTACTTTTCGTAATAGTCACAATTATCCCCCATTCCTGAAAGCGTCTAGATCCTCTGCGTTAAATTAGAAAATGTTATTCATTGTATCTCTAATATGAAAATTGGAAGCTTTTTGTTTTTTTGACTTGTTACGTGTCATATGCTATATACGTCAACTCTCCCTTAACATGCTTCTGACAGCAAAGATGGCACATGCATGTACGCGTTCATAGGGTAGTTATTTAACGCTTTAAATTGCAAGACGAAGGGAGCGAAACTGTAGCATTATCACAATGTAATGTATTAATGGCAATACCCCAATAAAGATTAATAAATAATGATAACAACACGTCTTGTTACAGTTTGCAAATGCTGACTACATTACCAGGCAAGGTATATCATTGGCATAATCTGCATTCATAAAACAGTAAACAGGTTTGTCTGCCTTGTACTTGACATGGCCTACTGGAATCGCCAACAGAAAAACAGGAATATCCTTTTCGTTTCTTTCTAAGTCTAAATTATAAACACTTTCACACCTAGGAACATGAAGTTAGAAACGGATTCTGGATTCTGGATTCTGGATTCGAATCCCGAATCTGAATATTTTGTTCGGATTCGGAGTTATGAACAACAGTGTCAATATACATTATCTCACCCCTTCTAAGGTACTAGGGGCCGCCAGTAGACCTGGGTTTCGTAAAAACATGAACACCCAAACTAACATTTTCCCATATTTCAGCCTCAACTTACACTTTTCTTTATATTTTGTTCGGATTCGGGATTCAAATGCTCAAAGTTGAGGCTGAAATATGGTAAAATGTAGGTCTGGGTGTTCATGTTTGTAAGAGTATAATCCCGAATCTGAAAATAAAATATTGATAGATACATAGATAGATACACAGATACATAGATACATAGATAGACAGACAGATGCATAGATAGGTACACAGATACATAGATACAAAGAGACATACACATATACACAGATACATTTATGATACATAGATACTTACATAGATACATTCATAGATACCTACATTGATACATTCAAAGATACCTACATAGATACATTCATAGATACCTACATAGATACATTAATAGATACCTACATAGATAGATACATAGACAGATACGTAGATACAGAGATGCATACACAGACAGATATGTAGATACAGAGATGCATACATACACAGATACGTTCATACAGAGATGCATACATAGACAGATACGTAGATACAGAGATGCATACATAGATACGAGATGCATAGATACGTAGATACGAGATGCATACGTAGATACATGATACATACATACATGATACATGATACATATATGATACATACATACGTGCTACCTGATACATACGTGATACATACATACATGATACATACATACATACATACATACATACATACATACATACATACATACATACATACATACATACATACATACATACATACATACATACATACAACTTCAGGATTTAAATCTCGAATTCGAACAAAAAATTCAGATTCGGGATTCGAATCCCGAATCTGAATATTTTTCCAGATTCGGGATTCGAATCCCAAATCCCGAATCCCGAATCCCGAATCCCGAATCCGTTTCCAACTTCATCACCTACACAAGTGGTTGAGGGTTTGAAATAAACACAGATGGCAAACATTTCACAGCTGCTTTGACCCACATGCGAAACCCTGACCAACCATAACAATGAACCAGGAAAGGCTATACTATGAAATGTTGTGGTCCTCATTATAAAGAAGTTGACATCGATACAGACTTTCTTCCTTATGAACCGGGAAGTCATTATTGAAACATTCAGGTCAGTCCACGAAATCACCAAATGAAAACAACACTGTGCAGTTATCCAGTCACAACACGCATACAGCATAGCCCATGGGCAAAACACATAATGAGTCTTAGCACTAATTGGGTTACTTCCCCCGTAACTAGTTGGAGGCAAAACAGATTGTTTATGTCCCATGGAGAACCACTTGACCTTATATGATGATTCCTCTGCAACATCGACGTTATTGAGCATTATTCTGATCACGGCGCGATTCCATAAAGCAGACATTGCATTGTATGTTTTGTATCAGAGTTCACGGTATAGAAACCAGTGAAGGTCCCGGGGTAGAATAGGCCTTCAGCAACCCATGCTTGCCATAAAAGGTGATTATGCTTGTCGTAAGAGACGACTAACGGGATCGGGTGGTCAGACTAGCTGACTTGGTTGACACATGTCATCGGTTCCCCATTGCACAGATCGATGCTCATGTTGTTGATCACTGGATTGTCTGGTCCAGACTCGATTATTTACAGACCGTCGCCATATAGCTGGAATATTGCTAAGTGCGACGTAAAACTAAACTCACTCACTGACTCACGGTATAGAAGATATCATAAGATCATAAGGTGACTCGTTTAGCGTACACACTGCATATATAAGCATTATTCCTGTCAGATCACGTTTTCAGATATTGACCGTAAAAATATTCGAAATGTACAAGCATGACAATAAGAGTATACACCAAGTAGACAAGACCCATCACGTATCATGTTACCAAAAGAATCTCCTAAAACATTCACCAAACATTTAACATTTAATTACCTTTGTAAATGTAACACTTTACACTCGAGTTATATTTTAGATATATTTCATCATAGATGGTTGCAATGGAATAAACCGGACTAGACTGATAAAGGAGTAATGCATATTCAATATTGAAGTTAGGAGCATGTTTGAATGAAGGCTATTTTCCTATACGTTTATAGATGAAAGCAGATAAAGGTCCGCTTGTTGAGTATCTATCTAATATTTCGATGGTAATTGAAACTAATGGTAACTTGATAATTTCCTGAAGCTATTTGATATTACTACTGAAGCCATATGATATTGCTACTGTTAGATCCATAGGAAACTGACTGACATAAGAGCACATGATGATACACTAGGTTTTACAGACTTATCCCAGGAGCCAGTAATATGAGTTGTGCTGCGGATTTGCCTCCGAGAGTAAGCCCATTTCAGCATACACGTACGGGTGTACCCTTACTTTGAACTTCCAGTCACTTGTAATATACTATCAGAAATTCAGAAACTGACAATGTATCCACTGATAAGCCAGTCGATGTACATTGTTGTCAACTTTTCCCCTGAACTGCTGCCTGAACACGTCGCTGGTGTGAAAGTACGAGTGAACTACCCGTACGACAGAGATGCCAGCAACTGTTAGCTATGTGGTACTTTGTATGACAGAGACTTTGAGGAATGACAGTAATTATCAGTAACCTGCAGTATGGATGTGGGATGTGAACTAAAATTAACTGTAAAAAGACAAGTGGCATTACACATTGATTAAATGTTACGTTGCATGATAAGGCTAAAACGTACCATGTTGGATATAAAGAACCCGTTTAAATGAAATATTTGTAGATGCAACGAATGCAGTTGCTGCCGAGGAAGTACTAGCGTATTATATTTAGCATCATCCTCGATAGTTTCCAGTGTATATGTTCCGACTAATCTCCACTTTACCCTGGATGCATGAATAATTCTATTACCTCCCTTTGCTAGTCGCCGTAATAATCGAGCTTGCGGTCTCGGCCGCGAACGTTTGTTCGCAGTGCGACTCAGATTTAGGGAGGTATTGGGGTGGGGGAAGAGGAAAGCATACAGACATATTGACAAATCCGAAACTTCTTGTGTTGCCAAGTTGAATCCGTTAGATTGTTCAAGAAGCGAAGGTGGTTTTCAAGCCAGCCAAGGGAGGTAATAAAATCATCGGGCCGCACCGTAGATGCATCCTGGGTATAGTGGCGATTTATCGAAACATATTCCCTGCTGATTATCGAGGATGATTTATCATGTTTTATTCTTTGTAGGAGAAAGGTTCACTAATATTCCCTGATCGTACACAACTTAAATGACATTTCGAACACATTACGTGCTGACTATGAAGCTGTTACATGCGATAAAATCAACCACGAACTCACAACTCCTCTATCCCCCACAATAGCGACATTAAACATCACCCCCCAACACACATATACACGTAACAAAAATAAACAAATATAAAAATACAATAAATAAATAATAATAAAAAAATTAAATCAACCATAAGAAAGGATCCCAACCAAATCAAAAGCAAAAATATCAGCAACAAACAAAAGCAAACCAAAACAAAACAAATTAAAAAAAGAAAACGATCCAACACTACAAAGCGCAATACTACGTTCATACACATACAAATCCTAATGTTATCAGCATTTGGATTAGTCTCTCGGTCGGTCTGCATAACGGTATGTGGTCACAAATTCTCCATCATTTAAATGTCAGAATCGCAAGTGAAGAATAACCCGTGTGGTAATCTGCATGAGTGCTACAGCTTTACTGATCTTAACATTACAGTTTTACTGATCTTAACATTACAGTTTTACTGATCTTAACATTACAGTTTTGAAAATGGAACTTAATGCTCGACACATTTTTGTGAGTGAAAAAGGACACTTGGGATGGCGTAAATGACGTTGGGAAACATTTGTCCTTGGCATCTATGCCTTTGATGTTCTTGTTCACAAATGTTGGATGGACATGCCAGAAAACCTGGAGTAATCAATTTTGATAGCTTCCGTCTCCGATGCATACCAGCAATACAATGTCATCTCAAGCGATGAACATATGTACTTAAGAATGTTGTCATGAAAATTTAAACATCTTTGATTTAAACGCATTTTATTCAGTGAAGAGGTTAGGAGCAAGTTATGCAACGTAGCTAACTATCTCCCTAGAATTTATAACATCAGATATATACAACAACATACATGTAATATAGGAAGAAATATAATACAGAAATGGTACAGGCATGTATACACTTATAGTTATATACACATATGAAGATATTTACATCATTGATAGCTGTAAAATGTTTGAAATATGAATTCTTAGTTTAGGTCCTTGTTCCGATACAAAGATGTTATAGGTACTTACTACAAATGCATGACACTCCAACCTTTCACAATAGGAAAACTGTAATTGCAATGAGCCGCTTGGCTTCATGAAATATCGACCGCCGTAGAACAGCCTGGTCTCACGTCATTCACCTAAAGGAAACAAATGTGAACTGACTGAATTTTCATTGATAATATCTGTTTGAAAGTTTGTTATAAGACATTTAGGCGTCACTACTGGACACCGTCTGTGCCATAAAACAACCACTACTTGGATTCTGAGATCCAGTCAGCTAAGACAACACCATCCATAAAATATATCTGCGGTATTTCAACGTGGATACACTACTGACAAGCAGAAACCAGTCTGGCTTACAACGAACGTATCATACCATCAACTCACAACATGTAATCCAATCCAAGTGAACGTTTGGAACCCACACTCTCAGAGTCAGGCAACTAATCGCCAGCACACAAAGGGTGTGGATTCAAATCCCGGTTGGGACTCAACTAAAAATGCACCAGCATTTGTACTTTACTAAGAAAATGTAATCCCAAATAAAACATATGTTACGTTTGGCAACTGTCCAAATGGCACTGTGTAATCCAATGGGACTCAACTCAAGAAGTACTAAAATTTGAACTCTACTAAGGAAGTCTAATCCCAATGTACCCCGCTGCCATTGGCAACTCATTTTGTACTTTGTGGTAGTACTATTTATCTCAAATAACACTGAATCACGCATGATGCACGTAAATTACTGATGTTTTGCGAATGCAAATCTATAGAAGGGAGATAACTCTAAATCTGTTTTTCTTGTGTCGACAGGGAAATCTAGCGATGGCTACGAGAAGATTTGCCTCGCATCCCAATAAATAACTTTTGACAAAACGTTCAAATGTAGTCTCTGTAAATATTGAGAAGGGGAATTACACCGCGACGGCTTTACTAAGACAACACCTTAGGGAAAACCAGCAAGATGCAAGATTCGAATCGTTTAAATCACACAGGTTAACTAGAGTGCACGATGCAAAACCCATGCTTCAAACAATTTAAAATTAACAATGAGGAGTTCGGTAAGATAATTACGTTGTTCACTTGTCCCTCGGGGCCCATGGGTTGATGTACCCTCGGGCTCAGGGAACATAAACAAATATCGATGGTATATCAGCCCATTGTCCAATCGTGACCAGTGAACAACTTATGCTATTAATAATAACATATGTTACAACGTTCAGTCAGTTTAGTTTTAAAAATTCGAGCAATTTGAAATCAAACTACTGGCATTTTCCTACGATAATGACAGAGAGTCTTTCCATGTTTAGCTGAACCTGAAGACCGTCGCAGACAAAGGACGCAGCAAGACAGTACATGATCCTGAATACATGCTCCCAAAATAAGATCAACTGAGGCGCCTCACACGGAGCACGTATGTGTAACTGATTACAACAGTTTCTTGCTTAGGCTTTTCTAACAATATGTCTAAATTTAGAACACAAAGATTGTTTTTTTTCAACATAAAACATAGTTTTGGGCGCCGCGTTGGTGCCTTAAGGTTTTCTTGTGATTCTACTGTAATTAGGAACTAACTATAGCATCAGATTCTGTATCATTATGCGCCGACTGCAGCTTTTGGTACACTGCCGCTCACGTCACAAATACATTTAAACCAAACACAACATGACGATTTTATATTTCTGCCTTAAGTCCAGACCAAGTATTACTCTGAACATGTACATCACAATATAATGTAATAGTGCAATGATTTCAGAGAAGTCTTATTTATCGGGTGGTCAGGTTCGCTGACTTGGTTGACACATGTCATCGGTTCCCAATTGCGCAGATCGATGTTCATGTTGTTGATAACTGATTGTCTGGTACAGACTCGCTTATTTACAGACCGCAGCCATATAGCAGGAGTATTGCTGAGTGCGGCGTAAAACTAAACTCATTCACTCACCCGTTTGAGTGCCTATATTTCAACGCCGTTTCATCCGTGTCAGCTGATCCGAGGAAATCCCAAAGTGACTCAGTCGTTTTGGACGCGAAACACGTTGAATAAATGCAGCAACTCTTACATCACACACCAGTGCTTTTTTTGACTCCATCCTCTCCCCGAACCACGACATCTCATACCATAGCTGTAAACTTCTGTTGATATTGCCTGTGCATTAAAATACATCTCCTTCTCCAAAGGCATCTCCTTCAGAAACAACTCAAAGATGTCATCATCTCTCTTATCTCATAGGCTAATTGGCAGGTAGCCTATCGAGACAACGGAACGGATTACATGCCTGTCTTTGTAGGCTGCGCTAATCCGATTGCCACAAAAAATAGCAGCTGCCACATGCGTCTCTCATTCCTTAAATATCTGCTTCCCTTTCAAAGTCAGGAATAACTGTAGTCTCGGAAGCTTTGTCCGCTGGAAGTTAACAATATAAAACCAAATTTACCAGCTCAAATTATTCAAACATGCAAAACGTGAATGAGCGATTTCTTGTGTGTATCTGTGGATAGATTTTAGTGACCACCTTCAGTTGTTCACAGTGAAAAAGAGACAGACATTTGGTGTCATTATTGATTTTCATTCATCTGGTCAATGAAATTTAGGCAGTCTTTCAAGACTTTTTATGCTATATAATTGACCCATTCCTGCATGGGCACGCCCATTGGTGTGAGAGGAGATACATCGAAAATACCACGAAATGATTGATTGATAATATGATAATAAAACATATTTATTATAACGAAGTCAATGTTACAACACACCACACATGACAGATCTTGTTTCTTAACTTTGGTGACAAACATTATATAATAATCTTCTGTACAGGATAATGCCAGACGGGTTGCGGGAACGCTTCTTCCAGAAACCACAATACAGTGTATGACGCTGCAATTTCCTGCTGATAGGTTGCGTTGGATAACACATCATTCAGAAAAGATGTAAGATGTGTCCTAAACATTCTTTAGCGAACAGCAAGAAATCTCAATGCAATTTTATTTTACATTGGTTGCTGGTAAGTGGATAAATAAAAACCGGTCGTTGTGGTCGTTGTGTCAATTCCTACAGAGCGCGAAGAGGATATCACGGACAGATATCAAATACTCCAAAACACTGACACTTACCGATAATCAGCGAGAGTTACTTAAAGAACAAACATGTCTTTATGGCAACATCCAGCTTTATGTTCTCCTTCTCAGACACCTCTCAGTGTCTGCAGTGAAGATATCGAACATGTCACTTCATTAAACGACCTAAAGGAATACCTATCATCACAGAATGGGGTGGCACTATTTTCACAAGGATGCATTACTCTCCTAATGCCTGTAACCGGTTTTCCAATACACTTGAGATAATACTTTGGACTTATCCATTGAAGTAATACGCTAGCAGCAGGGTATGGCTATAGGGGTCTGACCTTAATGAAGCTTGTCTTATATACCATGAATCTGGAAACTTCAGGACATAGATCAATACAATCTACACGCTGACGGATGCTTTCTCTGCACAGCAGGTATCCCTGTTATTCAATGGCCACACGATAGATGAAGCATTTTTGATAGTACTCTGACCCTCTTTGACAATAATCGTTGAGACTGATCATTAAACCAAGACGGTCCTTTTTCTTGTTGAATCCTGGGCTTTCATTCGTGTTCTTAATCACACTCTTTGAACTTGGGTTGAGTCTAGATACTCTTCACGCATCAATGTTGATGGTGATCCTCAAGCCAGACGTTGTATGTGAACATTTAGAAGCTTTTTGATGTTGTATTTCACACATCGTGTGGAAGAAATGTTTCTGTGGGATATTAGGCTTTCATAATGTTGTCTATATGTTCTGATGCAATAGATTTACTTCTTTATCTATTTCATCAGCTGTTTATATTTACGGGCTTCTGCGTGGTGGGAGGAAGGCATTTCTTTCTTGACCCTGTCACATTTGCAAAGAAAATAAGTTTTGATTCGCAACAAAGATACATGCAGTATACGAGTGACAAATATTGCAAACAGTTACAGTTTCAGTAGGTGCTATATCTTATTCACATAATTTTGGACTGTTTTCCAGCATTCAGTCATGTGGAACGTGATAAACTTATGGCAAGGAAACCAGTCAAACATTAAAAAATGAACACAATGAATTGAGCCTCAGGTACCTCCGAGATTGGCTGGACTATTTACCCACTTGAAGACCGGACTAGGCATCCAGATTGATAGGGTACGAAGATGTAGTGTAGGTGTAGTGCTGTAATACCCAGAAGGAAGTTGTGTCCCTTTAGCAAACAAGACACCGGGAGTGTTGGTACGAGTTCCGACCCTGCCTACGTTTTTGTCTATGCTTTTGCCAGCTTCATATATAAGGTCAGTGGTGTCTCCAAAAGGCGGTTATCACTTTGGGTTATCATCCTATATCCCGTGATACAACAACTATCAGGGCTACTATAAGAGCTATTAAGCCAAAGCGAGTTCAACCCCACCCATTCACTTCAGATTTATATCCACACTGAAATGTTCAAATGTTCAATGGTTTTTTTTCACGCTTCGGTGTCTCATTTACCTCCAGCAGCGATCGGAATGATTCCATGATTCCAGAAAAGGAGAAAAGAAATGAAAGGAAACATTTAACAAATCTTAGATGTCTAATTGTGCCAGGAACTCTCACTGATACAGGAATTGCACATCAGAGTTTGGCGTTTTTGTAGCGAGGACCTCCTCCTATCTAATCCCCTTCCCAAATAGATAGTACCACTTTCATGTTTAAGAAGGACCCAGTTTTGCTAACGTGGAGTCGAACTAATCCTGTATGAAGTAATCACGAGGGCAACTCTAATCTGGAAGTCATCTGAACCTCATCTGCCACTTCAATTTTTTAGAAGTATCCTGGTTAGTGGAAGATTGAACTAAACTTGAGTCACCCAGGGGTAATCTGTAGTGGCCCATATCTTCTCCTACCCACGTGACATGACTGCCCCCTGTTGGCGAGGAGGGGAATCATCAATCAAACACGAACCTTGATTGGACCAGATTGATTTCATCGCCATTTGACCAGCGCGCCATCTCGAGGGAAGAGATTGATGAAAGAAATGGAGGGAAGAAAGGGGTGTCTGGTTCATCCTTCCCGCTTTGGCAAATTCTGAGATGACAAATGTGTGGGCATGTTTGTGTTTATGGAGTAGATTTATTCTAAGCTGCTTGTAATCATAAAAAGAGGTACAAATGATTTGATGATCATTTCTTCATGATCCCAGTGTCATAATGTGATACCACTTTGAGATCGATATCGTGTCTAGGGTTACCTCCCAATTAATTAGCTCTAGTATTTCTGATTAGTAAGCCACGGAAACAAATCGCAAGTGAAAATCAAACATATCCCAATACACATGTGTTAGTTTTTGAAATTTGCAGTATATATAAACAGTATGAAGCAGGTCTGGATCAAAGATAACTTTGTCAACTAACGCATTAGAAATAACGATCCCGAAATTAGCTCATTTGTCCTGATTTAAGATCCTATAGAGACACGTTAAACCAGGAACGCATGCACGTTTGCCTACTGGAACTGAAAGGTTTCCTGAGTACAATGCTGTTTCTGGTAAATAACAGAATTGGTTAATGAGAGGCTGGGTGGCTGGATGGGTGGTGACTGAGGGATATTATGATGGAGCGGTTTAGTGTTCTGGCGGATGTGTTCCAGGAGAGAGTGAAGGTGGTTGGCATCAATGGGAACTGAGGACATGGTTGCGTGATTGAATCATGGAGTACTGGTGCATGTTGACAGGCGAGTGAAACAACATCTTGAAATGTTTGTGAGGTATGGAAATGATCATATCCTGAAGATGTTTTGAAGAAATGTCCATGAGGGTTCAAGGATGAGAGAATAAGGATATTCATGTGTTGTGAATGTTTTCATGTGCTTTTGGTTCAGTATGATGTTTTAGGAAAGCTGCCAATTGTGCCAAAATGGACTGAATGCCCGGGTACAATGAAAATTGGTAACATGATTTTGCCTTTGATCTTGTTTCAAAGACGATAGGCGAATGTCGTCTGACCCTGTGACATCACTACATCCAACGTCTGACGTCACTACATCAGCCTAGCTTCACAGCTTAAGCTGATCGGTGCACATTGTTGCCATAGATTATTGCTCGATGCTACAATATTTACATTTTGAACACTACAAAGAATGTCCTTCAGTGTGAACATGACACCGTACTGATTCCCTCAACTATATATTGTAATTGTCCTATTATATATTAACGACCACGATCACCACTACCCGTATCAAACTGCAATAAACAGAACTTTCAAAACCAGGCAGGGCATGACTTGCATATCGTCTTTCTATGTATTAAGCCATACCAACCTTACAACAAGGCATGAATTATGCTATGACTATTATTGGCTGATCTATTGCGATGTTTACCTTGATTCAGCGAACCACATGAGGATTCCATATTAATGGATATACCTTTAAAGAGACCTTAACGTGGACGTCAGGGTATTTCAGCAATTTCCGTATTAATTAGTAAACAATGTTGTCTTTGTTATTGTTATTCTTTTCTGTCCTAAGATGCTCCGCCAAAAGGTTAAAGGCACCGGTAGTACTTAATCTTTACGTCATACAGAATTGACGTCACTATTATAGCCTGTGCCCTCGTAGTGAAACATAACGTGGTAGCCATTCCGAGTTATGACAGTTGCGATTGCCTAATAAGTTTCCTACAATGTAACCAACGACCCTGCTTCGTGGTTTGCAGTTGCGTCAGTTGGCTAAGATCCCTGACAGAAACATTAGGTTCAACGTCGTCGACAAAAACATATGCCTCATAACTTGACGTGACACGACAACTCGACTTTCCACAGTCCCATAGTGCAGCCAAGGAATCCAGATTACTGATCTAAGCTTATGCTAGAAGTCAAATTCAAGATTAATATTGTCCCACGGATTTACATGAACAAGTATAAAACTAAAAAGTGAGCCGTCAAAAATCATTTATTTTATCATTTGTTATTGGTAACTTGCACCCTAACGCAAGGAGGCCGACTCGTCGATAGCTCATCACATCTCTTAGCCCTGAACGAAGGTGGTTAACTATCAAAATTGTTTTCTGTTTGTTTTGTGCCTCAAATTAACCATCATTGGTCAGATCTGGCATCTCGGAAAAGAATTACTATTCGCTTTATCCTTGAACTATAACTTTCTCGTGATGCATGTTGTGGGAAATAGGCATAGTGTTTTTATGCTTGCTCTGGATAATGTCAATTACTTGTATGGAGGAAAGCTTGTTGTAGTGCAGGTCCAAGACCAATACTCCTTGAACATCTCAGAAAACTGGATCATCGTGAACCTGTTCTTTACCACAATTATCAGGTACCCCCTGCTTAACACAAATTGTATTATACTAACAATTGTTTAGCGTCGATACCCAGTTCAACTGCTCAATGTCGATCACAAATGCACATTGTATTTTCAATCTCAACTCATTGGACTTGGACACAGAGTCGCAGTACTTCGTCCAAGTTCACTGTACGCTTCTGTACCCAAGGCTAGATGTTTGCACGAATTCATGTGGCCACCATCTAGTCATCTACTAAATGAATTCGCGGGTTCTTTTAAGTGCACAGGGTTGTGTACTGCACACTAGGGGTTGTGATAACTCTGAAATAGGCTGCACACAAAGCTGACTCCAAGGTTTTTACACCCGTCACGGGTGGGCTCGATCCCGGCACCTCCAAACTCGCTGGATTATTAGCCTGGCGCCTCACCGATCATCAAAATGATATCAGTAAAATGTGAAACATTATGACCAGTCACCTAACCAAGGCGACGAGATCACGCAGTGAAAAGATGTTCCTATGTAAGACAGCACATTTCCCATGTCATGTGGGTCTTAGTGTCTATAATTGGCAGGTAGCTTATGAAGACAGTCACAAGCATTACTTGTCTGTCACTGACAATCCGCAGGCGCTGAAATGCTACACATATATCTGTAAGTACTTAGATGTTATCTTTTTGTCAGAGTGAACAGTTCCTATAATCACGACACACATTCTGTGGAAAAAGTCTGTACAGCAAAGTTCTCATTGTTAGAATTCAAACAAAATATACATATCACGTAGTTGGGTTTTGGAGAACTGTGACTGACGAGGGTTCAAAAGCATGTCTTTACAAGCGAACACCATAGGTTGATTCTTCCTACCTTGAATACAGATCAGCATAATGATTGCATTTGGGTTGTGAACATATGTGGTGCTGACTCAGTCTGTCAACCACAGAAGCAAGTTTCAAGTTGCATGATAAAACTCATCAAAACAACCCAGTTCCTTAACAAATGGGAACAACGCTTATTTATCCGATTATTACATTAAGATCTCTTGCACGTTGGATTAATGAGAAATGGAATAGTCTGCACAACGACTGCAGTGCCAGCAGCTGAATCGTGTCTTGTTTTCAAATTAGATATTTTTGTGTGGACATGAAGGATGTTTTCTCGCCCTCATAACCACCATCTTGTGCTAAGCGCTCGTTGTGGTTATTGCATTGTTCGTCTCTCACAGGAAAACAGCACAACAGCTCATCATGCAACGTGTCTTTATAAACTCCTATCTTCTAACAAGACATCGTTTACAACAGGATTATCTCCTACACGAGCGAGTTAACTTAATATGACCCCAATGCGTACACTTATTTTTCAGAAATTGTAAGTTGACTCCTCTGAATACATTTATTTTGAACAACAATGCAAAATCCATTTTCATACTTTCACTTGAAAGGAAAAACAAAACAAAACAAAACAAACAAACAAAAACAAACAAACAAACAAACAACAAAAAAAAAAAAAACAACAAAAAAACGGCCCTTGACCATTCTATCTTAAAATCGGGTTAATTTCTCGGTTACAAGTCGGAGTGGCGCAGCATTACACAATAGCAGCGAGGGATGAAATCTGGGGACATGTGAAGGAAGGTGAAAAAGGTACTCAGACTGGCAAGATGATGCGTTTATTTATATTTCATATTTTAAATTATATTGACTAATTGCAGTTCGTACGAATGCAATAGACAGAGTATTGTAGTTTACATTCTGGATATTCAACATCTAGATGTTGCTCCTGACTGAAGAATGACGATAATGATGACTGAAGTGTCCAATGAACCACTAACAACTAACTACTCGAAGTTTGATATCATGCATCTAAATAGAAACAGAACCAGAATTATGCCACTTTGACTTTAGGCTTAAACGATCTTAATGGAAATCTATTCTTTTTGACACACGAAGTTCAATCAATTGAAACTCTTTTATTGCACATAAGATAGTTCACACGATATATTTCCGTGCCAGGAACCATGTCTCATGTTCATTACTTCAACATGCATAATTCAGTGTCGTCTTTGGATGCTGTTAACATGTCCTAACACTGCTGCTATGCAAACCCAGAAAAATGTGTCCGTGCACAGCGAATTTTACACCCATGAACATTCCCATGGGCGCCAAGGCTGGTCTCTTTCTTGCTGATACATTCTTTTCTTCTTCGTGAATATGACTCGCTTTATCAACGCAAGGGAATTTGTCCAAGATGTTTCTGATATCGCTCTGTACCCAACAAAAAAACAATTCTTTCATCCTATTTACCAACTTGAAATAAGGACGATAGTAAAGAACCCTCGTCGTTTGAATATTTACATCAATGTCCAAAGACAACACTTTCTAAATGTCTGGTAATAAGGTAGAAGGCTTCAACTTTCCAGCTGTCAGTCTTCCCTTCATCTCGAGGTATATTCGTGCAGATCCATCCTCTCGTATCTTAATTTCTGGTAATACCCTTGGAGTTCGTCCGACCTTTGCTCAAAACTGTTTGATCACGGTTTCAACATCCTAAATCTCGATAAAGTTTTCACAAAAATGTAATCCCATGGGAAAACTAAACTCTTTGAACCTACATCACGTTTTTCACAGCAGTGATATGGAATTAGAAAGGGATAATCATGGTGCAATGCAGCTATGTAACACTGAGAACACAATTATCACATTACCAACATTGTCCTAATAGTTGTATCGATCTATCGATTTTTGGCAAGTTTAAGCCACCCATGTCAGCAAAGGCTTCAGTCAAACCGGAAGTTCGTCTGGAACTAACAAGATGGCGGCGGTATTCTTTTCTTGCCAAACGATCGATGTTTTTTTCAGAAGAGGAGTAGTTACTTGAGACCACCAGGCAAAAAGAGCTAAATGATACTGAAGACATAAGACGAACAACGACACATATGTGCTGAAAATATATTATTTCATAGCATAGATTTGTATACTCGGCGAATGCCACTGTACGTATTACATCGACAGTGTTGGGAACGTGTTACCTCAGCGGGATCTGAAGCTGCCCTTCAGTGATACTTTGACATTTGAACCTGAAGCTGCCCTTTAGTGATACTTTGACATTTGAACCAATGTGCGAATTAATCATTTCTCGCTTTTCAAGGGACGAATATGTTCCAAAATAAATATTTGATTTTGAAATGAAAGATGGGGTTGTTAAAGAGATGGGATTCGGGTAGTAATAATAATAGGTATCTATAAAGCCTTGTATCCATCAAAGTGCACATGACGTTCATTCAAACCACTTTATTCTAGGTATTGCTGTTAAGTTCAATATTATTTTGTTTAGAAACGAATAATGCAACGTTTAAAAATATGCCTGTTTCATGGGTCCATGGCATATCTATCACAAACCGAAAATTGTTAAGGTTTAATAATATAGATTCAAGGCTAAAAGATAGCATCAACGATAAGTCATTGATGGCACAGACATGTTTGATTATATTATATGTGAGAAAATTTAGAATACCGAAACTACTTTTTATCGTTTTCCCCAGTAGTGTGGAGGTAGTTTCTCCGATTGGAAGATCTGGATTGGCATCAGTTGACATGACTCATCTATGTTTGTGAAAGGAACTTTGGCCAACATTTCGAACTGACAAAATGTCAGTCTCCATGATATAGGAACAGGACGTGATTACATGCAGCCTCAACCATACGACCTTTCTTTTCAGTTCCAAATTACTGCCAGGTCACTTTGATGGCAGGTCATAAACTCTGACCATGACCTTTAGCCGCTATCAGATTCTGTGATGACTTTACAGAGATATATTGTGTCATTATCCAGTCATAACACACTAGCGGAACTTAGTGTCACGGCCGGACGGAAGAGATAAACAACGATGGCACTTTATTTACTGACCACAGGCCTGAGTGCTTCCGAAAGCCTGATTACCATCCATCAACTGAGGGATCAGTGAAAGCTGGCACAACCCTACCAAGTGTCAGAATGTAGATGATGTTGTTCTTGAACTACATGATTCAAAAGACTAAAGAAGCATTATGATGTTTACTGTTTGATACACAACTAGATATTTGGGAAACCTCCAATTCTGGTATTCTTAATCGCTTATCACGTCTTGGTCCATTATTCGCAAGATGGGTCATGCAAATACGATGTTTTGCACCAGCCCTCCCGTTGTAGAAGACTGAAGGACGAATGAAGTCTAATACATTATTTTCAGCAAGACCTCAAGGGTAGTACACAAACTTGCCTGGAACTGAACCTGGGGCGAGTACATGTGATCACGTGTAATATTTAATGTAAGAGGCACTGAAGATGCCACTGACGGGATCGGGTGGTCAAGACTGGTTGAAACATGTCAACGTACTCCAAATGCGCAAATCGATGCTCGGATGTTAATCACTGGATTGTCAGGTCTAGATACGATTATTTACAGACCGCCGTCATACAGCTGGCACATTAAAACAAACAAAGAAAGAATCAAGCAAAAACCATATTAGGAGGATTGCCCAGACTCTGAACCAGCCAATGATTGAGCACCATGTAACTACTCAATGCCACTGTCATATGCTAGTACTATCATCATTCACATGGGCATCTGTATTTCCTTACTGCTATTATGAGTGAGTGAGTGGGTTGTACGCCATTTCCGCAAATTTCTTGTAATACCATGGGAACCCTAAAAATGCTTTCATCAGTCAATACATTTACAAGTGTGTGAATGGCGGATGCTACTGGCAGATAAGGATATGGTTAACCCTTCACTCGAGATCTACTGTCATCCCTGAGTTTATGGCGGCGGTCTGTAAATAATCGAGTCTGGACCAGACAATCTAGTGATAAACAACATGAGCTTCGATCTGCGCAATTGGGAACCGATGACATGTGTCAACCAAGTCAATGATCCTGACCACCCGATCCTGTTAGTCGCCCCTTACGACAAGCAGTCACCTTTTATGGCAAGCATGGTTTGCTGAAGGCTTATTCTACCCCAGGACCTTCACGGGTAAGTATGTTAGTCGTAAAAGACCAAATGATGATATTTCACGAGGTTTCGTCTTTCGTCTCATTAAAATATTCCTCTATCCTCAACTCAGTCAGATAAACTTACACTTATCAGTCATTCTTTACATTGCTAAAATAATAGATTAAGCACATAAAGAAACTGTGCATACAAAAACATACAATCTAATATGGCTGCACATTTCCACTGCCACCGGAACACCATATCTGCACTGGTGAGATGCTACCAGAACATAAATGACGTCATTGATCGGCCACGTTCTGGCCGTCCACGTCTAACAACGCCTAGACAGGACAGATGGATAAGGGTGACCCATCTTCGCCACATGTTTCAGACCGCAGTGATGACTGCCCGGACCATCCCAGGACTTCACCGTATTCAACCCAACACAGTTGCACAACGTTTACGTCATCACTGGATCAGACCACGTCGTCCCGCCCTACGACCTATCCTGTCACAGCGACAAGCTCGCCGAATGTGGTGCCGAAATAATTTCCACAGACTCTTGTTTTGGTGGAGAAATGTTGTTTTTACTGATGAGTCCAGGTTTAATATTTCCCATAGTGATGGACGTCAACGTGCCTATAGACGCGTGGGAGAACGTTATGCATATGTCTGTGTCTTGGAGAGAAATCGCTTTGGTGGCGGTTCCGTGATGATTTGGAGTGGAAAAACAGCACAGCAAAGAACTCCTTTGGTGACTGTTCAGGGAAACGCAACTGGTGTGGGCTACAAGGATCAGATTCTTCGACCTGTGGCAATTCCTTTTCCGCAACATCTTGGCCCTAGGCTAACATTCCAACAGGACAATGCCCGCCCTCGTACGGCACCACAACGTTGTTACTGCCTTGGCCTGCAAATTTACCGGATTTCTACCCAACAGAGAGCATGTTTGGGACGAGATGCATCGACGTCTTCCTCATCCGCCAGATAACGTCCTTGACCTTCCAACAGAACTTGGGAGAATCTGGTGTGACATCCCCTTCCTTGCACGCTTGATAGGCTCTATGCGTCGTAGATGCACTGCTGTTTTCAATGCCGATGGTGGATAAACCCGCTGTTGAGCTTGTGACATGGTCGTTTGACCCCTGATCCGCTCGTGGACTCGTCACGTCATTGTGACTTTTCAGTTGAAATTCTCACCGACTTGTTATGGTCTCATGATCCCTCCATTAAAGTTTATATGTATCTTAGACATTGTTATCGTACTTATCGACTGGAATAATATTTTGACAATGCACAGATTCTTTATGTGCCTAGTATATTAATTAATACTTTTCTTAAACTCTACTTAAACTGATTCTCACCTCTTTCTCTACTCGTCCTAAGCATGGAAGCATGTGTTGTGCTCCGTTTCCAGCAGTCGTTGATCTTGGTACATGACATTTCTTTACAAAGGCCAACTTGAAAATATCCTGTTTGGATTCAGAATGTCAAACATTTATGTAATTGTCAGCAGTGAACCTGCTACCTGCCAATTTAGACCTGAATGTAGAATGCCACTTGTTATTAATTGTCACCAAAATGGTGCCGTTGGACACCGAATCTTAAGATTAAACTAATTAGTGTCACATTAGATTCAGTTTGATTTTAAAATCGAAATGTGAACTATGGCCAGGCATTAAGTAATGGAACAGTTATATTCTAACTGGCAGTTTGATTCGCAAATCAGCTGATGCCGTTGCATTAAATGACGGTAATGACCCGAATATTGCTTTGTGATCAAAACAAATAAATAAAATGTTTAGGTTGTTCACTTTCATTGTTTGCGTTTTGTGCGTCCGCAATTGTCTGATAAACTATAACTGGTAATCGAAAATGTTTTTTGTTTTCAAACAATGAAATACCCTGATGTTATTTACTAACTTTGAACATTATAACAAAAAGTTTCAAAAGCTGTAGAAGAAGTGAAACATTTAAAATGAAACGGACCGATGACAACCGGTTAGATTTAAGGATCCTTTATAGGCCAATTCCCTTATAAAGGCACCACATATGTACGTGGGTGTGTGAGTATGGTTTTACGCCGCTTTTAGCCATAATCCAGCAACATCACGTCTAAGGTCACCAACAATGGGCTTCGCACATTGTACTCATTTGGAGAATCAAACCCTGGCCTCCGGCTTGACGAGTTGACGCTTTAACCACTCCTGCCGTTATATACATGAACTACTCATATTCACACAATGATGTTGGAACACGAGGGGAATTAAATGTATAAGGTAACAGCTTGGGATGATTCTTTGTGTGCACCCAAAAACACGTCAACATTGCTATCGCTGATATCATATAGAAGATGTACTGACATATTATCAGATCCATATTTCCATTTAGAAAGTAGTCAAATGTACAGATTCTACTACTTTGGGGGGACTAAGTCCCATGGGAGTCCCGATCACACAGCGTGTGTACCCCTCTGACTTAAGGCGTTTTTTAAATAAAAACGTTCTTTTTGAAGATATCCTGGCGCCATTTGAAAGATATCCGCAGGCACTGACTATAACTTGAAGTCCACGATGTTTGTGTTTTCAGTTTGAAGCGTTCCTACAAGTACATCTTGATATCTGGAATGGCCTATGTTTATAGATGTGGCAGCAGGGTTGCAAAGAATATGGCAAACCATTGTTCCAAGATTTCACTGTCCGTTGGTGTTCTCGCTGGTCAAGATTGGTATACCGTTTCTGAGCTCTGCTCCACATCTGGAATCGAAATATTAGAGTAAACAGCATAAAAACATGTTATATTTGAAAAGTTAGATTGCTATACTATTAAAGATATGTACTTTCATTTTGTGGCAGGTGTGTGTAAGCGATTTGACACGAATGTGGGAGTAGAGATTCCCGATTGGTGTACCCGTAGTCATCCCAAACGACCAGCCACAGTTATGTCCATTAAGGAACTGTAATTCTACGGATCAGCATTTTGACAAACAAGTTTGATAAGACTGTCCTGGTAAGTTCCAAACTTTGCACTTGAACCTGTTTCAAATAAAAGAAAGACCCAAGTGTATATTTAGTTATTACCTGAAAACCCGAGCCAATAACACTGTAATTTCACGTAAACAACACCTATTCAGGAGACAAACTGAACACTCTCGACAGGAAGATTCTTACAGGGTTGCATTTGGGAGGCGTCACTTGGAGAGGGAATGGCTGCGATCCGTGAAGTTATCCTTCAGCAAAACCTGCGTGTTAGGTTCTCTGACCTGACTTGGTTTACATGTTAGCGCATTCCAATTGCTTAGATAGCGATGCACATGGTGCTAATCACTGCGTATTCAAACAATCAATCAACAAACAACCAAGAGATCCGTTGTCTTTCATGTACTAGTCATTTTGGTCTTGTTATTTTCAAAACCATAAAAGAATGAAAAAACCTGAAGTACCACTTTTGATTTGAAAGCCTATGAAGCTCTTGTCATATTTTGGTATGTTTTACGTGAACTTCAATGTTATTACTTTCTCACAAAAACAATATGTGGCTTCGTTTGGGTATAGAAGGGCCACCTGAGATCGTCGATAAAAAACGTTTACTTCGACTACGTCTAATACACGCGAGTCTTGTCGTAAAAACCTTTCTATTAATACGGCGATCACTGCACGGTATTTTCTATTTAAGAACATTTTTCATGTTGAATTGCTTATGAATAATTTACAAGATAATTAAAACAAAAATATAAAAGCACCGTTCTACAATAGATGACCCTCGAGAGCGCGAATCTGTTTCATGTTTACTCGCGAATGATTCTAATCAACTCCGCACTGTTTCTCCCCAAGTGAGAGAACGAGGCTATCGAAATAATTCACACATTTCACGAAGTCGACTACAACACATCTGAAGACAAAACACGATAAAACATGATCACAAGTTAACCTAATGGCTCCAGAGGCTGCACATACCACTCTATGGAGCAGAGCTCTTCTACCGGAAGCGATCAATGAGCCGGTTGTCTCCCCTGTGTAAATATTCTCGTCACTTCGATTCAGACGGATGTCGTCAGGATTCAGGTTAATAAACCACGACGGCATAAACGACAAGTTAAACTTGGAACGTGAGCTGTTCGCTATGAGTTCGTATAATGAGAACAGATCGATTCTTTCTCAATAGGAGCATATATTTAAAGGAAAACGGCAGATAATACCGGTATGTTAGTATTGGTACGTTTGCGCATAGAAAATGTGATATCCGGTTAATTTGTGAGACCGGAAACTAGTCATATCGCGCAGCTATTGTTTGACGCTTGATTTCATCCCGAATCGGAGACAAACTAGTACTGGTCTTAAAAAGACGACTGACTCAGAATGAAGTCCTCACACAACAATATCGATGACAGTGACCGAGCATATCGTTATTGAAGAATTAATCATCTACTTGGAACAATTGCATACTGTAGGATGGAAAGACGTGAGATGCTAGTCTAACTGTAATAATAATAATAATGAAAATAGACAGCAACAAATTAAACAACGACGACGACATATTGAAGATGACGACGACGACGATGTTGACGACGACGACGACGACGACGACGACGATGATGATGATGATCATGATGATCATGATGATGATCATGATGATGATGCCAGAATGATTCATCTGTTGTCTTCTGAATTAGCCTGTTCTGGGCCAGGATGTACTGACTGTTTGCCCCTTCTACCTGTCTAAATGTCAGTCTTTGTAATGTGAATTCACTTTCTTCGAATTTTGTTCGATCACCCCTTGATGATGCAATGTTGTTCTTCAACACCTGGAAGGTTACAATTACAGTGTCGAGGCCATGCGTCCGAGTTCCACATCGTACTACCACTTGGGCTAATGCTGATCCTGTAGGGTTTCACTAGCGTGTATTGAGTAAGTGATCCATCCATATCATGTCCATAGCTATTTAGCCCTTCACGCCCAATGGGACCTGATTTGGTCAGTAATTGAGCCTGGTTTCAATACCGGCTTTGATGTTATATATTTTCTTTAACGCCACTTTAAACCACGAGTTAGTCAAAGCACAGCCTGTTCCTAAGCGGGGAACATCCAGTGCGGCATAAGCTTCAAAAGATGTGACATTGTGTTTTGTAGGGCTTCCATTTCCCCCAGATCCTTTGCCAAAGTCGGATTAGGAACATATGAATGATATGAATGTATGTATGTGTAATCTTGACTGATTGGTATTGATAAATTTAGAGGTGCCTGGAAAACACGTTGCACTAGTGGTAAGTGTGATGATAATGTATGACAACGTTCATGAGCATTTTTCTTTATGACTTTTGTATACGCGAATGGCGTTTTTAGTGCAAGAAACAAATTTGGCAGTTCAATATATAAAAGTTTAGATTTGTACTTATTATGGCTTTTCGGGACCCTAAAATATATTCGACACAATCAGAAATTCTACATATCTAGTTGTAGACAGGGTAAAAATAGTTCTAAATACAAGGATATCGAAATTGACCGTGAGGTGAGTTCCACACATTCGGGAATTCTAGCTCGATCTAGACAGGGTAAAAATAGTGACACATATAAGGCAACCGACAGGGACCGGGAGATGAGTTCGGCTTTACCCCAACCAATTCACCCCAACCGAGTTCGAGACATTGGGGTTCGACTGTATGAATAAATAGTGAAGAATCGTTTGAATTCAACCAAAAATGTCCACTGGTATACCAAATGTATTCTCTCGTTAGTAGGCCATACAGACATCATCTGAAGAATTGTCCATGTTAAACTATTTCATGAAGAAAACCTAAGTGAAATCTTGATGACACAAATAAGCCCTACCGGTACATTAGAGGATCAAAACATGGCAGGGTAGAACAAAACATGATCCGTATTTGTATCAGTACATCTGATTATGTTCAAAGAACCTACGAACGGATTGTTTATTTCTTCAGTTCCCTGTAGGCCAAAATGTCCTCTTCATACCTCGCTCTTACTTCGTGTTGTTACCAATCCAAACCCTCTTACATCCCACAGCACTAGATACAGATTAAACATTTCACGGCGCCGGGAGGTGATGTATTCAAGGTCTAATATACAGCCAATTAACTTAATCAGTACTTCGTAAACTCTCTGTGAGTGGATCAATGCTTCTCCCATTCTATTTGTTTTGTCTATCTAAACATCTAAATCCATTTCATGGTGTTTATACAGTACATATGCTCGGCATACTTAATCTTGATTGTTTAGAGTCCTGTTTACACAGTGTTTCTATAAAGTGGGCATGATTAAACGCATTTACTATTGCGAGTAATATGACCTTTTGTGGTTTGAATGGAATAATATGTTCCCGACGAAGATCGCCAAAGGTAATCACAAACGTCAGTTACATTAACAAAGATATTTATTGCAGAGAGGTTTGTTCATTCCAACAAAGGCATACTCGTGCACGTCTGTACGTGATCATTTTCCTAACACATTTGCGGCGATGAGATGTTTCTAGCTGTACAACATTCACTACAGTCATTGATCTTAGAACCTCAAACGACTACTTCAGTTATTCCCCTTAGACCAATATATGGAGAGTAATTAACTCAGCAAGAAACTGACATCACACACGTCGATCAATATGAATCATTGAAGAAGCAGTTTGCGCGTAGAGAGGCGGGAGAAGTGTAGCGTCAGAACCAGTCAGAGACATCTCCCATCTTCCATCTCTCTGATTGGTCGGTTTCTCCCTGTGATGGCTCCAGATCTGGGCAACGTGCAAAGACGAATTGTGTCCTCCGCAACAAGCCCATGAAAACTAGTTACTCCTTCGGAGTGCATAGTGATTGAGATATTAAACAGTGGCTTGACTACATCGACAGAACTGAAAATCACCAACTAGCCTCATGCTTTAAGCGTTTTAATTGTTCTTCTAACCAAGTTGCAAAGTTTATTCTGTGTTCGGACAGCTCGGATACCTTGTCTTTAAGGACTTAGATGTTATTCCCCTGTAACACTTGGGATTGTGTGACCATATTGTGACCGTTTCACTCACTGATGCATGGATTAAAGTCGAAGGGAATGTCTAACGGTTTGCTGATGTTTGGTCGATGAGACCTCCAGATACTCGAGCCGTTATTCATGACCTGGATCATTTTAAACTTTTGTAAGGGGTATATTCGAGACAGGATTGTTATCAACGCGAGGATGTAAATCCTCTCTGAGCTTGTACAGTTCACTTCCGGGACATTTTGGGACGATGACCCACAGAATGCTGCCAGTGCCCCACCTCGACATCACATAATGGCAATAGGTTTGAAACATGGCGTCTTTTTACATTTTCTTCTTCTTCTTTACACGGAAAACATTCGCGAGGTTTTCGGTTCAGGGACAAGCTCTCACAAACCTTACCAAGTCCCTTACGTTCTGTCCCCGACCAAACTATCCTCGCTCTACACGGACGCCATCGATAAGATCTACTTAAACAAGCCATCCGGAACACATGAAGCTCATCCACGTCACCATCGTATGTTTAGTAACAAGTTTCACAGCGGGAAAATTAAAGATTGGAATATCCAGAAGGAGTTAGCAGCTGACGATGTTTTGTATATTGGTGGTTTGTTTGAACTGAGCGGAGCCACCAACGCTGAGAACGGTCTTTCCGAACTGCGAGCAGCACAGCTTGCTGTGAAACACATAAATGAGTATGGTGTTGTCCCCGGATTCAATTTGGAGCTACTTTATAAAGATACACAGGTAAGAAGGTCAACATATTATGCTATTTAAATGTTGATGTCGGTGATGTGGTGTGTCGCTGTAATCTTTGTGTATCCTGCTTGAATGATGGAAAGACAATGACTTTTCTTTAGTACTCTTAAATTCCTTGAAACATCACTAAGTGTCTTTTCTGCTCTTGTTGTCCTCGAAAACCGCGAAATGTCAACATATTTTTTCCATAGAAATCCGTGACCTATCTATTCGACCTGCACATTCACAGAAAACCATGGCGTGTCCATCTATTCATTTTTAATGACACAGGAACTCATTCGTGCGTCCTGTCGTTTTTATCGATTCTCCTGAGTCCTCAGTCCACTGACCTCAATGTCGACTATGACTTTCCGTATCTCGAAGTTATGGTTATGATAGAATTAGACAAGTGTGTCCACTTTAAAAGCATGTTTATCGATAAATATCTCCTATCTTTTGTCTGCAACCTACATACTTATATATCCTTTATCTAAGATGTTTCTACCCGATGGCCATCTATGTTATAATAAACGCTACCGGTACCAATTATCTACCATACATACCCATCCCTAGTACATCACCTGTGTATGGGGCTTTCTCTCGTCATGTCGTCATTCGATTCCCCACATGAGTACAATTGGAAAACTCCATTTCTGGTGTCCACCATTGGGACATTGCTGGAATTTTTCCAACAACGGCGTTTATCTACTCACTTAACAGTGTATCACTCAGCACCGATCTATACTCGCACACTCACATCTACACATGTTTTGTCAGTTACAAACAACAAACAGACAACACTTGCGCTTCCTTCTTCTCACCCATGGGGTCAACCAGACGCAAGGCGCTCTGAAAGGTCTTGGCAAGTATCATTGGTGTGTTGGTCTCACTTTACGAAGACATATACGACATGAATATTCCACCTCCAGCTTATTTCAGCTACAAGATGATTGTCAGGTGCGTCTAACACATATTTTAGTAACCACTGTCCACCTCGGACAATTTGAGAGGAGAACAAACGTAGCCAAATCCATTTTCATTACCAACAGACGTGAGCGTATGATCTTTGGACGGGAGGCTATCCATCTTGTTTAGTATGAAAGGAAACTGCCATTGCCCTCTTTGTATAGCTATCAGTGCTAATGCCGCAAATACTAACTAAATGGCCAAGCTTTTTGTCAATTACATGCTGTCTTCCATCTATGGCACGTAAAGGTCAGTTTCTGTAAGGAACGCTTCTTCTCAAGTGGGAACACTGCAACCGAGGTCAGGTGTTCAAGAAGCCTCTGAAAGCAATACCTTGATGTTCCCAACGATTGTGATTGACAAGTATGTCTCGAGAACACTAAGTGTTCATGTTTACGCTACGTGATGGCCGTCATCAACGTAAATTATACGTCATGGAACGTTATACTTTGCTCAGAGATTTGCATTAGCGTCAGGTAACAGCAACGTCTACAGACTCTCTGGTGGTGCGTGTGTTTGGTTTATAACTAACAACGTCATCTCACACGCAGACTGGGTTCTGTCTAGCTCAGTGTCAGCAATTCCAATGATTGGGCCAGTTAATGACGTCAGTTGTGTGCTTCCGCTTTAGAATATTGTATGGTCATACGACGTTATGACACATTCTTTGAATAATGATGGGATTGTTACTGATGACGTTATTCACTTACCACTTCCATGAAAATGACGTCAAAGGAGTGGGTAAGTGAAACAGGTGCCAGGTGAAAGGAACCCGTGCCAACGGGAGAACGTTTTAACCATTAAAGAAACTGCAAGACTGACGAGGAAGTGATGGCTTTATTCGCTTCTTATTCTTTCACAGAAAATAGATATCACGCCCATATGACAAAATGTAAATACATAATCGAACACCTTTATCACTTTATCATTTTGTCATAAACACATGATCGGACATTCACTGCATTGATTTTATTTGTCGTCATCATTGAGGAAACACTACTTTGATATCATGTCTGGACTACCGAAGCAAAATCATTATCGCTCTAAGGAAATGATTTACATCAGTAAGTAAGTTTACATCATCACTTCCTCGTCAGTACATTGAAATCATCACGTCCTCATCAGTCGGTCATTGTAACATCATCACTTCTTCGTCAGTACGTTGACGTCATCACTACCTCATCAGTCGGTCATTTTAACTGCACCACTTCCTCGTCAGTACGTTACTATCATCACTACCTCATCAGTCGGTCATTTTAACTGCACCACTTCCTCGTCAGTACGTTGTTATCATCACTACCCAATCAGCCGGGGATTTTAACATCATCACTTCCTCGTCAGAACGTTGACATCACATCACGTCCTCACCAGTCGGCCATTTTAGAAGCATCACTTCCTCGTCAGACAGTCATTGTACCATCACTCTCTTCGTCAGTCGGTCATTTAATGTTTATCACGTCCTCATCAGCTATATAAATCATCACGGCAACGTTGTATCTATGGTGACATCATGCATGCATTTAAATCATCACTTTACGAGCAAGCAAAGTAGACAAAATACAAAAGACTGTGAAAAATCCTTTTTCCAGTAGCTTCTTCGTGGACACGTCAACCTCACCTGTGAAGCCACCCACAAGCCAGACACGAAACAAAAACTCTACTCCCAACAACATGTGAGACGCCCTCACATCTTCACTCTTTGTTGGCATAACGTCTGTCTTTGTCTTCCCTCCTCAGCGTCACGTCGCACACTGCTGTCCATACATTGATTTTCACGTATGCCTCTTTATATGTAAACACCAGCTGATAATAGATCTGTTGACTGCTGTATGTTACGGTGCTGGTACTATATTTAAACACTGATAGACGTCTTAACGATCTCTCCCTGAAGAGAGTTTCTTTCCGAGAGGATTATTTTGAGAGATAATGGTTAGAAAAAGGATTTCGAACTTTTATTCCCAAGTGGTCTTTGACGGCAGTACATTGTGGGCACGTGAACCTAAGCTTCGTTTGTACAAGGATACATAAGTAAATTGTGAAAATATACTTACAGAGCAAAACATATTTTCCTGCAGGTTCGTCTTTGCATGATGTTACAGCGATTTTTCAAAATTGCGCGCTTAAACCATTTGATGTATTTAGTCAGCGGAAGAACCTCACATGGGAAGGTTAGAAAACAAATACAGATTATTTTGAAAGGTAAACAACAGTATTTGGGGGAGTGGAAAGCATATACAGAGTTGTCCTTGCCCCAATGTTATCACTGAGGGCAGAACGCACACAGGAAAAGCATATACAGAGTTGTCCTTGCGCCAAAGTTATCACTGAGGGCAGAACGCACACAGGAAAGAAGACAGGGAGGGAGGGAGCAGTGAGTCATTGAGCATTACGTCGAAATCACGCCCACAGTCATCGTAAGGCCAACGTCACGTCAACGTCACGGAACCTTGTGATGTCGTGTATACGTGTTAACACTATCTGATCTACGCCGGTGAGCCGTTTTGCTCATGATACAGAGTTTCATAGCGGCTTTATAAAACGATTTGAATGGCCTAAATGCGAACATTCCTTGTCACTGCTCTTACTAAATAACGAAATAAAACGCCGTGTACTACTGACGAAATAACCCCCCTTCGGATTTCGGTATAGGCCTGGTGCCTAGGACATGGTTGGAATATGTTGCCGAACTCTAAGCAATATTCCAGCAAGGGGAAATGGCTTCAAACATTGTACCCATATGGTGAAACGAACCGGGTTTTGGGTGTGACTAGCGAACACTTTTATCAAATAGACAACTGCGCCCCATAGTCCCGAATTAATCTTCATGAATGCAATTATTGACATGAGAATGGACCTCCAATTGTTGTTATATCCACTTGGTGTCAACCCCTTATTATTTGATTCCTCCAGATTTAATAAAAACTAAGACCTCTTAACCTTTTAGCTAATATAGCCAGCCCCATCCCATCATTATCTATGATATAATGAAACAAATGCATCTGGCATAATAAATAAGCGAAATCGTCTAGAATACCAATCCCGTTGATAACCCCCTATGTTATCAGTTAATGTGTCATCAATGTACCCGTGCACTTCGCAGACTGTAGGTTCTTATGATCTGCTCACAGTTATATTACTTTTTACATTTATTTCCATTGTGGATCGGTTTGATATATTGTAAGATATTGTAACAAACTTGCAGATATAGTTTATCACGCTTTGCTTGAAAGGCATAAAACGCTTAACAAAGTGTAATCTCAATAGTGATGAGGGGTTTGTGTTAAGCGTTACTAAAATACATTCCGAAATCAAAATAAGTACGAAAATGAGAATTTAATAGAAATATGCAAATTGTCTTGACATTCCATTAAAAAAGAACAAATTTGTTCTAACACCTTGATCTTCCATTTCAATCAGGTGCCATGGTATTTGTATTTACCGTAGTTACAGAGGATAACGGCGGACGGCATTATAAATTCCCATGAAACACCCGGTGTCAATGGAGCTCGCAGTGGTTTTTCTGACCTAGCATTTTATGAGTTAATTCTTAACGTTTGATAAGATGCCGATGCATATTGAGTGCAGAATGTAACTGTCTCCACGTCATTGATGTTGGAGATTCTAGCATGTAATGCGTTTGAGGACACCATGGTCGTATTGTTGGATTAATGCTATTACCGTCACAATACTGTGGCAGGTTACACATTACTTCCGCCCTGCTGCCTTGAAATGGTTATTTTTTACTGTTGTTAATGCCGACATTCGTACATTTATTACGTCTGGAGGCGCAATCATTTGTCAGTGATCAGGTATTTAAAGTAGATTTATCGATCAAACTAAATTTAGATAATTCGCCTGAAACTTCTTTGTCACTTGAACATGTAGAGCACATTTCACGGACTCATGTGTTCTTGTTGTATTGCGGCAATATGGCGATCGTCTTGGCAGTTGTCAGACATATTATGAAAGCGTTGTGTTTTTATATTACCTTATTCTGTCTAGAATTAATGGAATTGTACGGTTTTGCGGGCTGTTAATATTTATTGATGCGAACAGTATTATGTTGTTTGATATCAAGGGCCAATGGGGTAGCCTTGTGGTTAATGCCTTCCCTCGTCACGCCAAAGACCCGGATTCGATTCTCCATCGGGTACAATGTGTGAAGCCCATTTCTGGTGTCCCCCGCCGTGATATTGTTGGAATATCGCTAAAAGTAGCGTACCCAGCTCACTCACTGTTTGATATTAAGGGAAACAAAGAAGTGATATGAGTGACATTGACAGGAATGATCAAAACTCGAATTCGAGACTAGCGGACCACTGGTCAAGCTAAGTACATTATTGCAATCACTGTTTCATTGAAATGTGTTCGAATCAACGATGTTTTGCTTATTTCACTATCAACCATTTCCTTAAAGTCGACATATATATCTTCATTATATGTCCAGAATTTCAATGGTTAATTGTCTCCTGGATTTCTGGTGGAAATAGATAATTGTATTGGAGATACCTTGATTATTTACCCAAGGTCAAATGCATATAGGTCAAGGTCATCACGAGATCGTAATTCTCATGGGAATACTGTCGTAAATGTCAATAAAGAGTTCCTTGCTCGACTCTGATATATTTTGCTGCGCAATATCCCACAGTAAGTGCATTGGTCGATCGATCGATCTCTTTAACCACCTATACAATATTTTAGGACACACCAAGCAAACACGCTGTAATGGGTGTCAAGGATACGTGGTTTAACAATTGCCAATATCACATACACGAATGCGGATAAGATCTGTTAGTGGGATCCAACGCTAGTGCTGTCTTTGTAACATAGACCTTAAATATGGTCTTGTTATTTGAGCATCACTTGACATTTGATCCACGTGTCCTAAGCAGAGAGCAAAGAGGACAAAAAGCATATTGGAGAGTATAGTGTTTGAAGACGGTATCTTTCAAATCTGAAGGCCACGAATAACTACAGCAGTAGTTCGTAGACTACACGTATTGAACTGACATTGTTTTGTAAGTGATTTGATCAACTAGCATACTTTGGATAGTAACTGCATCTCACTCGTACCTGGATGAGTCAGAGAGGGCATTAGATCTATGTACCTATTACTCACAACGTGTTAGGGTGTCAATGACTTTTCAGTCCATCGATAAATCACCCAGTGACCATAGGTCAAGCTGAACTATCTGAAGTTACATTAGGTGCCATTTATTGAAATACGTAACAAATTGTATAATGCATTTACTTTTCATTTTACATTTGTAATTCAGATTATGCTTTGCATTCGCCCTGAAAACACTGATATCACAACAAATAATAATATGAGGTACTTTCCTCCCAATACATCGAAAGATATCGCCGGAACCTAGGACATGCCATTGCGACATGCAGTCATGGAAAGCTAGCATGATGGTAGAAAATCTAATAGACCGAACTATAGGCCCACTCTTCTAGCTGTTGTGTGGTAATCCGGAGTATAGTGGTGTATTTATAACAATACTATTACAATAGTACTATTGATGTTTAAACATTCCCTCCGAAACGTCGTAGTATTCACAATAAAGAAGTTGACATCCATAATTTTTCTTTGCTTATTTATTATAACACTACTAGCATATTATAAACAATGAGGTAAAACAACGTACACTCTTCAAAATTGGATGGCACAAAATTTATGGTCGTTATCAAAATTAACGTTATTTAGCTGAAAGCAATCGCCCCAAACACGACACACTTAATGTCCAAAACCACTATGATACCCATATCAAATAATTCACAATCATCTAACGATTTCTTGCGGTTATCTCTTTTTTTGCCACCATCAAACACCATGCTGCTTACCTTTGCCCAACTGTTATGTTTTTCATTCGACATGTATGATTAGTGTCTAAACATAATCCGAGTCCTCGATTCATAATTCGTTTCAGCTGTCGGTAACAATTTAGTAGATCTTGGACAACAAGTACTCTGAAATCAATAAACGTCATGCTTCTGTTAACTGTTAATCTGATGATATTTGTAATCGTTGCTGTAATGGTGCAAATCGTAATTGTTATTTTTGACAAAAACTAGATCAATGAAGATGTGGAATATGTTTAACGCGGTGTTAGATGGCAGTCGGAACTGACGTCGAACCACTGATCAAGTGATTGAAGACTAGGCTATTGTGGCAAAAGACAAATATTTGTCCCCAGGCTCACACAGCGATCATAGCGCCGGAACCAATCATTGCTACTTTAGCTCGACGTAACAACTTTTCTGAATTGTTTAGGTTTATAATCAAGTTTGATCATGCAATATATGAACCATTGCCCGGGAGACTATCTAAGTCTGGCAAGTCCTTGGTCTGCCAAATGCAATTGGTGACAGTCTCGGTTCATAAACCATGGCAAAATAGGCTGATCTGCAAAGAATTTTAACGTTTTCTGGATCGGCTCATCCAGAATTACTCATTCCTTAGTAATTTGTTTTAATTGTTTGGTGTATTTATATGTTGACATTGTTGGAGGTTACTGTTCATTGTGCCCAGAGTTGACGCGCACCTTTGTTTTTCATCCGTGCGAAGAGCAGGGAGAAATAGCGATAGGTGATTATAGTTCGACGTTTCTCATTACAGACATTATAGCGTCATATCACGGATGGGGCAACAAGAATGGATGCTATTCATTTCTCCGGCAGAGGAATACAAATTAGGTCTTAGAACGAATAATTGTAATCATGCAAATTTGAATCGACCAATGCAGCCTGTAAGGATTGAATTATTGACCAGATATACATGTAAATGATTTAATGTGAAACAGAGTGTATTTTATAAGTTGTTTACTGGTCACGAGGGGAACATGGGTTGCTGTAGCCTCGATGTTGGTGTATGTTCCCTGAACCCGACATGAACAACGTATTTATCTTACCGAACACCTGAATGTTAATTTTGAACTGTTTGAAGCATGGGTATTGGATCGTACACTTCAGCCAACCTGTATGAGTCAAACGATTCGAATGTTGCTCCCCGAAGGTATTGTCTTAGTAAAGTCGCCGCGGTGTAATTCCCCATCTAAATATTCACAGGGACTATATTTGAAAGTTTTGTCCAAATATATTTATTGGAATGCGAGGCAAATCTTTTCGTAGTCATGGCTAGATGTTGCAGAAGACACAAGAAAACCAGGTTTAGAGTTATCCCCCTTCCATCGAATTGCATTCGCAAAACTTCAGTAATTCCCGTGCATCATCCGTGATTCAGTGTAATTCGAGATAAAGAAGTACTACCACGAAGTACCGAATGAGTTACCATTGGCAGGGGTGAACATTGAAGTGTACCTCGCTTGTAAGTGGGGTACCTTGAATATGAGAGGAGAGCACTTAGGCAATCAGAAGACGAAATTTATGTGTGAGGTAAGATAAGGGCAAATATACGACGAACGTTATTTTGATAATGTCCTTGATAATGAAGCGTGTCCACCAACAGCAAACTTGTGAGGTCAACCTACGTAGTAAACGTTAAAGGTCCACCTTTGAGAATCGCTGTGAGGCAAACAACCTACGAACTTGTCAATTGAAAACAATAGCTGAAGATATACCAGCTCTTACTATATTGTTATAAGCACAAACAAAGCAACTCTAGACTAACTTACTGGCGCTGCTTCTTGGAAATACATATATTTGTCAGAGGCTCAGCGTTAGTCTATCGTGCACGGGTACTCGTCAATATGATGTTCATAGGTTTTGTGGTTCCAGGGAAGGTGGTTCACTGTTAACTAGCAGTATTGAGGTGATTTCAACGGCGTGACCATTAACCATTTGCAAGGAGACCCGGCCATTTTTCTATAGGCTTGGCAAGTGACGTCCTCTGCATGATAGATGGTCATTGAACCACAAGCAATATGACCCGCTTTGAAAGGCTTTAGACCAAAATACACTTAGAAGAGCGTGCGTCTTCAACATATTTAACACGAGGTCGTAACAATAGAATGTATAATACTATCACTGTGAACGAATGAAGTCAAGCGCTGCTGGGGATATCAGTTGACGGAACCTCATATTTCGCAGTATTCGTGCACGTGTGTTTAGCAATATTCAAGCAAAATTACGGGATGAAACACCGGAAATGCGGAATCGAACCCGGTGCTTCGGCGTGACGAGCAAAGGCTTTAACCTTTAAGCTGCCCCACCGCCCACCAGATGACTTGGTTGGTTTGCCGACGCTCTCAGCAATAATCCACCTGTATGGCGGCGATCGGTCGATAATAGAGTCTTGACCGGACAATCCAGTGATCAATACCATGAACATCGATCTATGCAGTTGAGATACGACGACGTGTGTCGACCATGTCAGCTAACCTGACCACTGATCCCGAGTCGCCTCTTATGGCAAGCATGGGCTGCTGAATACCAATTCTAACCGGATCTAGGCCACGACTAGATGAACATTTAGTTAATTTGTATCATCCTTAAAGCTGCAATGGTGGAGCGTTGTCGCACGCGTCAGATGAGGTCGACTCATCTCCTGTAGTGCTATCTACAGAGTGAATGCATCCATGCTTCCTAGCCAGTAATTAGATGCGTTATCAGAAGCAATGTCGTTACCAACGTCCCTATTACCCCCCACCTCAATACATCTTCCTGTCTCACACCCCTCACTTATGACCCCACCAAATGTCTTGTATCTTATGCCATGTCTCCCGACAAAATATCTGGAATCAATCTAAAAATCGTCAGCAGAAAAGATACCAGTCCCGTAACATCAGCTTTTGTTTCCATTGTGGACGTATTAGCTGCATAGAAACTCATTTGATTCCCTGGACAATGTATGATTATATACAATGGCTGTCCAGCCAAATATGCACCCATCCTTATCAGGAAATGATAACTAATTCTGTTTCAATACCAAGATGTGATTTATTTTCAATTCTCGCGAGATCTCATCTAAGTCTCGTGTCGTCGCGCGCCGATCCTAAGGCAATCGAGTGAAAAGATATCAGGGAAAAGTGTGATATCTCTATTATGGCAATAACTAACGGCTTTCTTTCCATCTCCCACTGCTCGCTCAGTTACACCGCGTCTGGGAGAGGGGAGGGGGGCAGATTTTATAACTTCACTTGAGTTGTATGGATTTAATCATAGTGTAGATTGAAATTAAAATTTCCCGGCGCTCTCAATATTTCTCTTGACTTTAGGGAAGTAGGATTGAATATTTGCACCGTATGTTTGTGCCATTGTCCTGAAGTATTATCCTGATGATGGAAGAAAAGCCACGGTTCATCCAATTCGCCGACACATGGACACAGGATATTCAGCAATTCCTCTGTGACACAAATTGAAGGGTTCAGATTCTTCATGACTATTATGTTTAGAATATATGCTTCTGCCTCGATCTATATTATTATCGTACCACAGCAATAAATTTAAGGGGCGGTGGGGTAGGCTTGTGGTTAAAGCGTTCGTTCGTGACGCCGGAGACCAGTGTTCGATTCCCCACATGGGTACAATGTGTGAAGCCCATTTCTTCTGTGTCCTTCGTTAAGATGCTGGGATATTGCTAAAGGAGGCGTAAAATCATACTCACTCAACTTGAAAGAACACACCGTATAGGTTCGAAGATAGCACTTACGAGTTTGAGCATTTGGTGACGTCATCTACCTGAACGGACCAGTTGTGTGACGACGTGAACACTGCACTGGTTTCCTTTGATCGGCTTACACATTTCTTTACAACCGATGCTAATTGCTGAAACTATTCTTCCGTTGGTGCATTGCTCTGTATCAACACACCCAGACGAAGTCCAATAAGCTAAAACGTGATCGCTTCCTATAAGATACCCTTTGAAGAAACAATCCACCATTTTTATAACCACAAAGACGTTATTATTCCTTACACCGATCCTTTAACAGATCAATAGAACTCTTCAGTCATACACTGGTCTGTTCTTGATTTACCAGCAAACGCCGCTTACCAAGCCCGCCAAAGGATTAAAACGGTTGGCTTCTGAGTGTTTCCGCCGTATACAATCTGAACAGTATGAAACGGATCCCCCATCATGTGATATGGGAGAACGGTTGATCAATATTTAGTGTCCGAGGATACAAGGACACTGCTCTCCAATACTGTTAACATCAAAGCCAGTGATTGAATTGGAAAACTCTCGGACGATTCTTTTTAGTTTACATGTGACTGCAGTCCTTGGGAACACTGGCATGTATAGGTGTTCCGACAAGGAATTGTCCCGTTATTTCTTTGTGGTGTTTAGTACCACTTTGGTACCTAACAGGCAGAGATACTCAATCAGTTTGCTTGGAATATAGTGATTGCAGACAGTTAGAAACTACGGGAAAAATTAACAATGCACATAAAATCTGGATTTGTTAAGATCATATAACGTTACTGTGCTGAAAACTGTCGCCGAACCAAATCAAGGGGAGCACCATCCATCAACAATTCTCCGTCTGTCAGACAGGGATGTATTCTTTAAGTTGCCTGTCTGTTTGTTTGTATTAAAACAGGTTGTGCAGGTAAGACAGAAACGGTGAGTTAAAATGTTAACTTCGTCGGCAGTAAGCAATACTCTGACTGAGGTATGAATAGGCAGGGAAAAAAGGATGGAGTTCAGATCAAGAGACTCAGGATCTCATGAAATCGTGGCATCAGTGTAGCTATCATGATTAGATACGGTGAAAAACTATGACGTCGGTGACCGACTGGCATGGGTTGCTTGTAATCGTAACCGATCACCATTGTGCTTTGGCGTACATTGACAGGAAAAATGTAGAATTGTTTTACCCATTCACGATGGCGAATTTCAGATCTGCCACACACACACACACTCGCGCGCGCGCGCGCACACACACACACACTTCATGCGAACTCAGTCACTCATAAGCAGGGTCATCCAGCAATAGCGGCAACTCTATAGACATTACTTCCAAAGGTGACGGTAGCTAGAAGTGCCCATGTACGTGAGAGCCATCCATGCCTGACTGTGTGGAAACACCATACTTCATCTCTTAAATGTTCTTTCTTCAAAGCCGGTTCACATACTGCGCTGACTCTTGTATCCACCAAATTGCCGATATACGTCTTGCCTTGGGGTATTATCATTAGCAATGGTAACACAGAACATGGTTCGTTAGTTCCTTAGTAGTTCATTTATTTTCACCGCGGAAGACAACTAGACCTGTTATATGCTTGACCACGTTGAAAGTCCAGTGTCATATAAACTGTTTATGAGTTGTAAATCGTGATTTGGAATTCAAAAATGATGCTTCTTCTTTGTCTGATATTGGTTATATTTGCGATGCTGTGCAAGTAGCAGAAGCCAATGGGCTATTCATATTGTGAAAACCTGCCGTCAGCACAGAGTTTCAGTCCTTATTTTTTAAACACTGGTTATCACCTTGTCTTTTAGATCACACTGATGCGTTTACAAAAAGGATTAAACGTTTACGATATCTATTAATCTTTCCTGAGCCGCCCGTCTAGATTTGAAATACACTTCAAATTCGGTGTCCTCCCATTACGCAGACAGGCAGTTCGCAGACGCCTTTAAACAACGACATTTACAGTTCAACGAACAGACTGGCTACTACCTGTTCTCCGCCCGCACACGTTATAATGGTACAGTCCACATAATAACGCCTCTCCCTCTCCCCGAAAAACTAAACATTTCAGTTTAACCTTTTGGTCTAACAGTAGTTGACATCATCATATTCTAAACATTGTCAAAAAGCCAACTAGAATAATTTGAGTATTTCAGAAATTAAAACCTCTACGTAATAGAACAATGAAAGTTTTTCTTCGGGGTTGACTGTGATACTCAACATAATCATGTATTCCAGCAGCAGTTCAAATGTGAAATAATATTCCCCTAGCTATCAGAAATTTGGACGCCATTGCATCATTTAAATCTTATGTTCACGTGACAAAAACATGTGCACCTAAATAATATTCATGTGGAATAAAGTACAATGTTTTCAACACAAGATTACTCCCCTGAAAGTTCATTGTATACTATCAAAAGATATATAAACAGTTACAATCTTTAGAAACTATTGTTAAAATTATAACACTGATTGGTATTAATCTTGTCTTACATGACAATACAGGCCTCGCATTTTCCGATTATTTTTATCTTTCTCAAACAATCGTTAACTTCTGTTGCACCTATCCTATCATTGGGAGAATAATGTCCTAGTCTGATAACTTATGCCACTTTTTTTGAATGAATAAATTGTTTCAGTAATTAAACACGATCACAACTCTCAGTGGTAAACCTGTTTATATTCAACAGTAACTGATGGTAAAGACAGATCATCATTGAATTGCAACAAATTCTAATTTACATACAAACAAAGTTCTCAGTAACGAACCTGACAGGTTCATTATAACGGTAGGTGTTACCATAATTAACTTCCTAGTTCAGTGTCTGTCAAATGGGTGTCTTTTAGTTGGGAAGTAATCTCAAATTCAACCCACCACAAAAAGCACAATCCATGTAAACACATGCCCCTCCATTAAACGTTCCAAATATGCACAGATCCAGTAATCAATAGGAGCACTTAACATCAAGGTCGAAATTCTGGAAATAATCTTTAGCGAGAAATACATTCATTGTTGTACACGTTTGCAAAACAAGCAGTTAGGGTCAAGTTAGTTTGTTCAAATATGCCGTACTAAAATAAATAAGAATCGATGGGTTGACGAGCCGGAGAGGTATTGTTAACAACCAACCCCCAGTGCCTTATGAGTGTTTTCTTAATGTCGAGATATAATCCATACAAGCGTTTCTCATAAGTCGAAATCTCAACAGAGATTGGATATTACAGCTACGAGCAGAAATTGCGCGACCGTTGCCGGAAATAAAGTGACATTATTGGAATTATTTCTAGGTTGTCCGAGATAATCCTCTGGCTGGTCCGGGCACCTTAATGATATCACATCCTTATGTTAGAGTGGATGAAAGCAGCATACGGGGTGTGCAGTCACTGTACGTGACGCATCTATAATTTACTACATCTACCGAGCCTGCCTGCCTGTACAGTTTCTCGCGGACAGTACACTTCAAGGTTTCTGTTGGTCAGTGGTGTAATCCATGACATCGCCTACAGACAAGAACTGTCGATATCTATATAGGGAAATTTTCTTTGATACTGCGAACTCCATACCCAATATTTGTTGTGATTTCCTCGACTTATGTCATTAACCTGATACAGTTAATTCCTACAGTGTATATGTTACACCCACTCTGTGCAACTGCCCATTGCGTGCATCGGGCAGGTCGTTTGCCCAATGTTTGTACACTTCGCAATACAGCATGCGCATTGCATGAAATGGACAAAGAATTACCTGCTCATGGCAAGAAATGGACAATAGTTTCGAATAAAACTGTTCAACCAGTTTGCTCATTTCTTCCTCTGCGATGTGTGTGTGTGTGTGTTTGTTTGCGTGTGTGTGAGCGTAACCTTGTGACCTTGTACTTGTGACCTTGAATTTGCCGTCTTTCTACCTCACTGTGAGAATTCCATCAGTGGAAACAAGGAAATACTGAGTCAAGAAATGGTATTCTTGGCATGGCATGTCCAGTCTACCATCATTTGAACCCAGTGACCCTAGGTTCATATAGGTTGGGTGGCTTTTTAGGCTGGTTGGCTGGTTGGCTGGTTGGTTGGTTGGTTGTCTGGTAAATTGGTTGGTCAACGCCACACTTGTTTAATATTCCAGCTATATGGCCCTGATCTGCAAAGTCTGGACCAGACGGAACGATCTTCGATCCACGCAACGGGGATACGATGACATGTATCAGCCAAGTCGGCGATCCTAACCACCCGATCCCGTTAGTTGCCTTTGACAACAATCTTGGGTTTTGAAAACCAGTTCTAACCCGTATCTTCACGGAGGAGGGCCAAAGAGCAGAACAATCAGATACGCAGTCATCCAAATAAACTGCAATGAACTTTAATGTGCTGGATCTTGTTCGTGTGTACAGTAACCTTACGCATCAGGGTGTGCTGTCGCGAGCAGTTTGTACCATTCTCTCACAGAAAATGACAGTACATAGCTTACTCTGGACTTCGCTTTCCAATTACAAACAAAACTAAAAATGGTAAAAGTCTATATAAACTGGATATAAGATTTTCACAGACAACCACATATATGACAGAGTGTTTCAAGCTCTAATGTGGGCCTCTGCGAAATAGTAAGAACGTGCAAGTGTGAGTATACAACACCGTGGACCTGTGGTAGTTCTGTTTCAATCCACCCAACAAAAAGTCATATCCCTTAGGAATGAATGTGTGAACTGGAATACCGATTTTAAGTGCTTTAAATGTTATTATTGTGTCACTGTCACTATATATCTTCAGATGGTTTAATGGCGCAGTGGGAGGCTCGATTTTTAACATCGAAAGCGGCTAAGACCTGCACTTGCTTACACTACTAATTACGCTTTTCTCTTTCACTGAATTGACAGCTGCGTCTCATAGCTGCCGAAACCCCGTGACTTTCCTTCCACGCTCAAGTAATTTGCGTAAAGATCTCATTTACTATATCATTTCCGCTATTTTATTTGCATTATTTATAGTTGTGTCCCTTAGAGATCAGGATCCGCTTCATTCGCGCTCCTTTGGTGCTATTTCTCTTTCCAACTGACATGCAGTGATAAATTGTTAGAATCGTCTTCAAACCCCCGTTCCCGGATCAGCCGTCAATAATATATACGTGTCGGGTTCTATGAACCATAACCATCCACTACTTCTACTGATCTGTCAATCACGAGATGCATCAGATATATGTACATTTCACACATAGATGACGATGGTGTTTATACTTATCATGATTGATGACGTCTAACCTGTCAACGATGTTGCTGAACGTTATATATTGATGAATTGCACTCCGATTGCATCTAAACAGACACGTCAAATGTAAACGTTGGTCAAAAGTCTGTTCAGCAGTTACCCTTTTCCATGGAACAGGGGACGGGAGTACGACCCAATGCTCGCCATGATCTCATATTAAGTACTGCATTCCTCAAAACTTGTGATCATAACTCAATATTGATCCACAAATCCTTTTTGTACTGAAGATACGCAAATATATTCATCTCATTATTGTTGCGATTGATACATATAAAATAACATTATGAATCCTATAAAGCTGTAAGGAGGGGAATTATCATTGACATGTTTTATGGCAAATGTCACATTTACCATAATTGTCTGTAACTTGTATTTCTCAACCGTATATCTGCCATTCCAAATTAGATAACTGAGTCATCCATATCTGTTCCACATTCTAAGAATGCCTTAGTACGATTTCATTACAGTCTCATCAAACCTCCCTCAGCAAGAGGCCGGATACTGCCCGGAGCAACCCCTTGTAACCCCTCTTCCATTTATGTGAGCAGCGCTCTGAACTGTATACTTACATTACAGGGGTACAGCCATGGGCCAGAGTTTTATATCTCCGGTTTAAGAGAGACACTTAAATGATCGCTCAATTTACAGAGGTCGATCATGGAAACATTTTCAGATTTCATTCAGTTTGATGTGTAAATTTACGGCCCAACATGAGTCGGGTCATTGTTTCTCCAAGTTATAAAGTTTCATTAACAATGATGCGTCGCGTTGAGGTCCACAGAGGTCCATTCTACACAAGCATCTAATCTGCTAATGTTCCAATCCTTCCGCTGAAGGTCAATGTCTATGTCAGACCTGACGATGAAAGACCTGAACCAATTTGGACTATACAATAATTTGGTCCCTGTTCGGAAATATGAAAACTTTAGTGAAATATTGTCAACTCGACATATCGTGTACAAGGATTTACGTTTACTATCCAGGGTTCGATACATAAAGCCACATTATTTTTTAAGTTACAATAAAGTCTAACGTCTATCGTAACAGACGAAGCCTTTGTGGATAGGACCCTTAACGTTATGGTCTCATTGTAGCAGATTATATATCTCGAAGAACCGATGACTCGATGCATTGTCAATGATCGACTTACGTCCATTACATGAAGTTTCAAAGCATAATAAAATGTCATTGTCGAAAAATACCCCATGAAACTATGAAGCAAACCGATACGGTTCACAGTGATGTTTTTTTATTAAAAATCTAACAGTGTTTTAGCGAGTGGGTTGATAAATAATGGAATATACGGTCGTTATACACGACCTTGTTGCCGTTTCCTAAAGCAATAGTGTGTTTGAAAGAACCATCTGCATCTGATGTACTATTCATTTATTCACAGTTATTTTTCACAGCTGATAATTTCCATAGGATCTGTAACGATAAACAGACTCTAACACAACATTATTTTGACAATGTTGGTGAACTCCGTTACCAGTGGAGGTAATTACAAGTAAACGTCCCACCTGTTACTCATGTCTCAACAAAATGTAATTGCTCATTTTCAAAAAGGAACGTTTAGAGCAATGAAGTGAATGCATATTCATGAAATGCCATCATTAATATTCTTTCCAACACAGGAGACCTGTCATCAATGGCGCAAAAGCCTTCATTCTGCTCGTTCTTGTAATTTGTTAGAATTAGGGAATCATCATGCAAACAGCATTAATCGCTTTGACGAATTGAACAAAAACGTATGTTCAAACAGAACTGTTTCAGCTAGTATTAAATGCCAATGAATTCGTGTAATAGTGTGTGTGATTCATTTCTGTTTCACAGGCAATACATAAATCGTTGTATTGCCGCAATGAATCCAATACGGTGTAAATGTTCACTCACTGGGTGGATCTCCAATCAGCAGTTAGCGTGAAACGTGTATGATAAAGATCATCCCTAAAAAAATAAAGCCCAAACAACAAAAGGCAAAAAACAAACGAACAAAACAAACAACAAAAGAACCCAAAATACAAACAAAACAAAACAAAACAAAACAACAACAAACAACCCCCCCAAAAAACAAAACAAAACAAAACAAAAACAAACAAAAAAAACCCCCAAAACAAAAACAAATCAAAACAACAACTCAATACATAAATGTCACTAAATATCTACCATGTGAAATATTGTATACGTTCACAATCTCGAACCAATAACTAAGCACACACTGATTGTAACACACGCCACGGTAAGCTTAGTTATGTAACTATCAGAGCTTTCAACAATTCTAATGAAGGTCTATGGTTTTCTAAATCACCCTTGCATTTACTTGATTGCTCTTTGTGACGAAAATACGCGAATCACGAACGCCAATTCCCGGTTCTCATATCCAAAAAATGTCCGTCAACCAACATACAACCGCTGATGCTAGCAATTTTTCACTTGCCGAAACTAGAGGTCCCAGCTATTATGCTTGACAACTGATGCTATGGGTGCCGTTGCTCTTCGGTGTTGTGTTCGATAACAAAGATTCCTTGTCACTAGTAACTCCGGATCTTAATGACTGCCGTTAAGCTAATGGTGTTGCTAACTTTAATATTGTTTCCGTTGTGAACAGAAAAGAAGACTGGTGTGTCTTGATTATGAATTGGCCAATTTGCTTTATGTGGTCTATGTTAATTGCCATCCATTATCTCATTAGAGACATGGAAATAAACGATGCTTCTATGCATGCTCGAGAGCTCATATGTTAGATATGTTATTTTGCCAACGCATAGATCGACGATGAATGCTGTGAATGTAATCGACCTAGGTATTAAATTCAGCTTTCACTTGATGCGAAATATTGATAATGAGTATTGGACGAAACGCGATGTCTTAACCCTTCTGAATCGCTGACGATACGGTGCGGAGTATTGGACCTGGCGTGGGTTTCAGTTATCTGAGAAAGGCACATGATGATGAATGTCCAAGGAATTTGTACTCTGGTGAAACCCAGAGGGCGCAGAGAAGGAATATATACCTTCAATCGCCAGCAGGGCCAATTCTCTGTTCGAAAGCAAGCTTCCTGCAAGCTTCCGGAACACAGCTCTCTGGACCAACACACGTACAAGAAGACATAACAGTTGTGGCATTATGATTTTCTACGAATGAAACATTGATGTAAATTATTATTAGTCTTGATTAGGTTAGTGCAAACCTCATCATCATTAAACACAATAAACACACTGTCAACGATCATAAAAACAGAGATGACCTTCAAAATGAATTGTGTTTCCTGTGTTCCAAATTGCTTTACTCTGAGAAAGTCATGATGGCCATCTGCTGTTGACGTTTCAGTGTCATCAATCACCCAGGTACAGGTAGAAAATACAGTGATCCGAATCCAGATTCTTTTCTGTTTGGTGATTTCAGACTTCATATAAATCGTCCGAGGACATGGGAAAATGTCACCGATGTTCACCCAACCTTTGTTTATGAAGCAATTAGTCGTTGAACTGATTACATGGAAGCCAGCATTGACCTTTGCCATTGTACATCCTTCTACCTACGCTATCGTTATAGCCTTTGAGTTGGTTGTTCACTATCACCCTGATCATCATGTACTTTTTATCGCAACGATTTGTTTCATCTCCTTAACTATGTGTGTACGGTGTCTTTGAAGTCTGTCAATTAGTGAATATATACATCGCTAATGTATCTTTGAAGGGTGCTCACAAAACCATGGTTTACAGGAAAGAACTTTTTTTCCTGAAGGTAGTCTATTTTGAGTCGTCGTCAACGTCTCCTGTGGTTTTGTATAATCAGTCGTTCTCTACTATTGCATTGTTACTTACAACACAGCATATTTCTCTACTCCATGTATTCATCCTGACAACGGGTATTGTTCTCTGCTCAGTGTCTTGTACCTTACACCACACTATCTCTACTATATGTATTCTACCTTAGGTAACAACAAGCTCAGTTTTCTGCTGCATGTACTTTTTCTTTCAGCACACATTGTTCTATATTACGTGAAATATACCTTACAAGAAGCATTGTTCTCTACTACATGAATACATCCTTACAAGCATTGTTCTCTCCCACATGTATTGTTCGTCAGATTTCACTGATCTCTGCTGCATGTATTTTGTCTTTCAGCACATACTGTTCTCTGCTACATGAATTCTTCCTTACATCAGGCATTGTTCTCTGCTGCATGTATTGTTAGTTAGGTTTCAACATGCATTGTTCTCTGTTGCATGTATTGTTAGGTTACAAGAAGCATTGTTCTCTACTGCATTTATTTGTTCTTTCACCACACATTGTTCTTTACTACATGAATACGTCCTTACCACAAGCATTGTTCTCTACTATATGAATTAATCCTTAAAAGAAGCATTGTTCTGTACTGTATGACTTAACCTTTACAACGAATTACCAAGTAATGTAACTTGTAACGTGCTGTGTTCCCTACAAAATGTTCCTTACAAAATGATCTGTTCCTAACAATGCGCCTTGTTGTTAAGAATATACAGTGTTTCTGGCGAAATACATTGAGCGTCAGTAGACATCATTATCGGCCAGCGTTTTAAATCCCCTAGCAGCAAACGGCTACGACAGTTCAAGTCAGCATGACCAGACAACGGCTGTTTTATGACTGATCTGCATATTACAATGCCAAATACTTGATCGGTCATTGGGGCGTTATGCCAAAAGACGTATTGAATACATTAATGGGGCTTATGCGTATGCGTTCAATTCGCAGGTGCATTATTACCATAATTAGCTGATTAAGCTAATTTACACCTAGTTAAACCATTTTAAACCATATCGGGAAACGCAGTCTTCCAGTGACACCAAGAAGTCGCCAGGACATCCATATGGACAGAGCTTCGTCTGTTGCTATGTAGTCTATTCGGAGAATTTTCGGTGATGATGTATGCAGCCTAACGTAATAGATAGTTCGACCACCATTCCTTCATGGCCTGCAACTGTGATATATGTAAGAATAACAAGACCCAAGAACATATTCACCATTTACTACAGGCTAGATGTCCACACTCAAATCAATCATCATTTAAAATGGAACAGCTCGCATTCATGGATAAGTCACTTAGAAATATATTTCAAGATTGGAGTCTGACAAGAGACGATTGCAATATAAGTCTGCAGGTTGAAAAATACAAAAGTTCATTTTACAAGAATGGACCGATTGTACAGAAATAGTTCTACATGTCATTGTCCATGCTGTTGACATTTTCCAACGTAAGCCAGAACCTTTTCGGATGAACACACGCCCATGCAACTCATGTACATTTAGAGACTTAATGAAAATTCTTTCAGAGAGTGCAGTTTCTCATAGAGCGAATGGGCAATGTGCAGGTTGCTGTTTTTGTGTGAGGCTATTTTGTACCAGTTTCCGTAATGGTGAAAAAGTTTATTGTATAAACTGTCATGGAAAATATTGATGGAACTTAGGTGTGGGTCCAAATCAATCAAACATGCCATACACAATAGAATTACTTGTATGTGGGTAGATTTTGATAGTTAGCTCTTCCTTCGGGGATTTATACAATGTGGGCATGTCAACAATACGGGTTTGGAAGAAGGCAGGAAAAATTGTGTGCTTTAAATATCGACCAGTATTTCCCTGTCAGCGATTGACTGTTGTAGCTTAATATCAGTTTGCTTTTGTTTTGCAAGCATGCCGTGTATACATCTGTGAAGTAGGATAGAGCTTCGGAAAAATAATGGATCTGGAAACGAAAATACGGTTGATGTTTGAACATTGCTTACAACAACATATCAACTTGGCAACTAAGTGAGTGAGGAGAATCGTACCTCGGAGTGAGGAACGAATGCTATATCAACTATCCGACCACCCCGAATTCGCCCTTTGTTGTGATTGGTATAATAACCTCAACACTGCATGTTCAGTTGTAACGCTTTAGACGATTAAAATCCCCGTTCCCCATCACATTTCATACCACAAGAGATAAGGACGAAAAACAATATATAAACAAACCACGTAAATTAACATACCGTATTCTTCTGGCAGTACTTGTTTCAAGATGCGCGATTAGTACCCAATTGGTTGATGTAGCAATATGTAGCATTAATCACACCAGCAAACGCCTTGTACGTTTATTTGATGAAGGTTTTATATCATTTTGTTGCAATTAAAGCAATATACACTTCCGAAAAAAATAGTTGTCTTTGAAGTATGGCCTATAACCAATAACCATGGATTTGAAGCGATAACTAACTACATGTTCAACCTTCCTCTTTTTTACAGAACTCTATTTTCCCGTTAGGTGGTGTTCGTGTGAAGTCTTATGAACACCGCCGTAGTTGGGAGTGGAGCTATTTTGGAATCAGTGGTAATAGATGGTAGGTCGTCACGCAACGGTAACAATTGCCGACATTATCACCGTGCACGGGAAATGTTCCTTGGTACATAGGCCTGGTGATTACCAGCTTGGCGGGAACCATCCAGTGTAGGAACAATCGCTCGTTCCACCAACATTTGAAGTAAGCACTGCCAACTCCGTTTTCTATGTGAGCGTAGTCACCACTGATTTGAACTCCGTCATTCGGGTTCGAGAGTTTTTTTTATCACGTTAATTAAAAAAAACCATTCGGTATCATTGCAATGCACATATTGCCTCTTTCTTCGAGAATAGTAACATAACATGACAAAACATCTGTACTTATTCCTCGATTCACGGTACCATTCACTGGAGAATAGTATAAACCTTACGTGATTGACATTACTTATATGCTTCAATGCTTCATTATCATAGAAACATGGGCTGGATATTTTTTATTTTATCAGTTCAACAGTAAAGTATGTTAAGAGGAACCAAAGCCGACATAAAACGCTGTAGCATCGCCACTTTGTAGGTGGTGGTAGTTTTCTGACGGCTTCTGTCATATCATTCTTAGGGATGCAGTGCAGGGATGCAGTGCAGAAATGACTGTTGCAGCTACTCTTGCGCTGGACTCGCAATATTCGCTTTCCATACATGCAAAAGAAACGTTGCTGGAGATTGTATTGTATCTCGTTAACCAAGCCATAGCTGCTGTGTTCAGGAGTAAACGATTGCCATTCAAGCCGGCAATTTATACCTGAATGCATACATAATGCACGTGCATCGCGATGTCAATGTTGTTTTAGTGAACTCTTCCTTTCAACAAACCAAAACATTTCTAATCTCAGTCTCAAACAATACTTTATTGTCCAAAACAGGCAATATGACCACGATTCGTGTTTCCTTACATAACATGACTTCCGGTGTATATAAAAATATAGATTAAAATACACGATTGACACTTAAATGTCGTTTCCAATGCTACGATGTTTCTTTTGCCTGTCGGTATGGTATATTTCGTACCAATATTACTTATATACTACACCATGGTGGACCAGGTACACACCGGTACACAATATCCATGAATTCATACATCACCAGACGACGTTAAATGACATTATCCCTAACCTGAAATGCACATTTTATACAGAAATGTGCACCAAAATATTTACGACAATTAGGCTTTCCTTATATTATCTGTCAATACTACATATGGTCAATAATCTTCATCCAAGTATCGCCGACATGGTATTCAAGGCACCAATCTTGGACACATTAGCCGTATCAGTTTATTGCCGGAAAATGTTCCACCACAGCGGGTATTTGATCTTCGTGCATCCTGTAGGCGCCTTCCGAGACCACATCTCTCTTGCTGACACCTGAAACGGACTCCTCTTGGGTACGTATCTAGTGCCTGGCGTCCCTGACTGATTTCCAGACCAAAGGCTACGGATGCAAGACAATTCCCTAAGTTCAACTCACACCGAGCAAAAGCGGAAGGGGGATCTCACGCGCCGCTAGAGGGCAGGTCAAATAGAAACTCAGGTATCTCTGTCGCCACAACGGACTCAAACTGTTCAAAATGGCGCCAGGGATCGACTTCTGACGTCACACCAACTTCCGTTTGACATCCTCGAAGGACAATGTACTATTAGCAAGAGGCTATTCGCAATGATTGCTGCTTCAAGTACTTGATTGATTATATTAATTATAAACTTTGTGACATTTGGATCCGCAGTGCACGTCCGGGTTCTTGATTACAAGGATTCATATTTTGGTTCAGTTCTTCCAGGCTCTTTAAGTGGGCTTAGCCATCTAACGAGCCTTCCTATTCTTTGACTTGAAATATCGATATCTTTACAGTTTAAGTTCAAGTACTGTTGTAGCGATATCTTTATACTGGCATTGTATATAGCAGAAAATGTGGATTCGAACCTCCTATGTTTTGATAAATTATCCCATAGGATACTTCCTTCGTAAGTGTATGTTGGAACTGTGCATTGCCAAATGAAACTCATCCGCACAGGTGACGTGTTAACGTATTTGATACTAAACTCCTTCTGTAAAGTACAGAGTACAGTGGTATTGTTAATGTTTAGTCCAATCCGGGATTCGAACCAACCCTCTCAGAGTCAAGTATCTATTCACAGCACATAACGTCAGCGTTCAAACGCAGTGCGCCTCCGCGTCTTCAACGAAAAAGTAAATCTCCACACAACTTCAGGATAAGAAATTACATTTCTAATATCTTTCCAAAAGTGAGATAATACTCCATACTCGGGCTCCATCAGGAATGGTTTTCTTTCCTAAATTACCTTCAAATGTAATGTGTGTATGTTAACCTTGCATTGTATGAGCCAGTAAAACCGTAACCTTAAATTCTAATTCTGACTCGTGTCAGTTTGACCATCATTTTTTTATTTCTGCTCGGATGGTTCATTGTGGAACACTTCCTGTTGATTATCGGTTTGAAAGTAAAACATCGAATGCAACTCCACAAGTCTCAATCAGAGCATCACGTCGCCATGTTAACATTATTCTGTTCACAGAACCTTGCTGTGATTCAGATATAACACACATCTCATAAATAAAAGCAATAAACCCCTCAATGTTCCCTGATCATAAGAAGTCCAAAGCCATTGTACCAGTCTGAATATATCATTACACGGCATGAAGACCCCGTGGACGTCTTATAAATAATCATTTCATTCGTTGATAGATACATCAGTTTCGTTAAAATGTGACAGCTTCTAAGTCTCACACTACAGTAAATATCTTTCACATGCTTGATAAAACCAAAAATATTAACACGTTTAGTACCTTAGATCAAGTTTGATAAGCATTCTGCTGCATCAATGTGTTATCTTGGAATTTGTCTTCAAATCGAATTCCATTTAGACACGTTTATTACGTTCAATTTTCAAAATCCTTATCACTAAATACATCACCGCTTCCACGTTTTGAGTCGCATTATACTTAATGCGTCTTTTTAATCAAAACTCATTCAGGAAGTCGTTCAGGAAAGTATGAGTTTCCGATTGCTGGCACTTTAATGACATTTAGCGTTATCTATGACCAAATATAATGTACTTTAACCATATGACGTACTCAATACATACATGGACTTATAAAACATAAACGAACCAGGCAATATAAACCGAAGCCCCCCAAATTTATTACAATAACGATATTGTCGACATAGCCTGAATTAGCCTGAATTGTCGGGTTATATCTTGGGAGATAAGTAGACAGGTTTATTTCACTACGGTAGTTACAGTTTAATGTAACATGTTTTTTAGAAACAATCCGAGTTTTTAACCGAAAAATACTTACCTACATATAACTCGCCAAGAGGTAATGAAAACACAACTTTATTCATGAGCTGTCACTCTCTCAATATCGTAAATTGTAATGCAAACTCCTCGCTCACTGCAAAACAACAACTATTCCAGAACATTTTAGGGTTGAGTCCCATCCCTGCCATCGTATCCAAATTGTGGAGATTGATGGTTATGACGCTGATCACTTGATTGTTTGGTTGAGACTTGATTATTTACAGACTGTCATCATACTGCTGGAATATTGAGAGTGGCGAAGAACAACCAACCCACTGTACATCCGCCACAGTATGCTGGTGCCAACCATTTCACACAACCAGAGGAATAAAATACGTTCTCCAAAGCAGATGTGTCGTGTTTTCAAAAGTGTCATCAATAAACATTCTTACACAAGAATGATCTCTTTATGACTACCATAGTGAGTCAGTCACATCTGCAATACATTCATATCGAGCACAGGATGGACGTCCAGATGGCCGGGTCAATATGGTTGGTCAGAGTTCGAGCGTTGCTAATGAATTATCTGTGGCGATTACAAGTGCTGGTCACAATGATCAATTTGCCGATCAGTTAAAGGTGATCACGAAGAAGCGTCAAATCGAGGAGGAGGTAAACACATAGATTGTCGTAGACTGTTACTGTCAACTTAGTCATTGATCTTGTCAATAGTTTTGGTGTGCATTTCTTTACATTGCATTAAACTGATTCTCGTGGATGTTCGAGGCGAGTATTGTGCTTGCTTGGCCATGGAAACTGTGAAACAAGTTCGCCAGTTTGTGTGTCATGTGAGACATCAATGTAGTGGAAAATGTACAAACGTTGAAATGTGTCGTTCGTAGGCTTATGAATGTCAATTTCTCTTTTCTAATTACTCTTTATGTTACTTTTTAAAGTAAATTTATGCATTATACACAAAGACTAAAATGAGAGGTATGAGGTTGGGAGGAGGGTAGCCTGTTGCGCCGCAGCTCATTTGTCGTGATATAATCTATTAATCCTGGGTTCGAATCCCGGCCTCATCGACATAGTTGTGATCGTTGGCTTCACCCAACCGAACAGCATGAAACTTAATACACTGCCTCCAGGTGACGTCAAAACAGGGCAACACAAAATGCAGTTTTGGTTTTTTGTCTGACACTCAAAAGTTTTACTGTTAAAATACATAAAACAACAGACTGTTTTTCTTTTCCTCAACTTCTTATCAGTCGCCCTAATTGTAGATAGTTCGGCCTACAATATACTCTTGACATACCATATCCTCCAGCACAGTCTCGTGTGGTTGATCCACGCTCATAAGTCACATGGAATTTGTGTGGAGAGCGGCCACAAGTAAAACATATCTGCTGTCCTAGTTGTTAAGCAGGGACATGACAACCGAAGGGCATCTTCATCCAACCAGTGCTGACGTTTCAAGCCTGCATCGCCTCTTCATTAGACCCAAGGATCCCCTGGGAATTGTAAATAATTCCCAGGCATTTGCAACTTGATATGTCAGCGTGATTGTTGATATTGCCTCTTCTGACCCAGACAAGGGACTACGGCATGTAATCTAATTACCAGATTCCTGTCGCCAAGTGTCTCATTCCACTGGACGTGCAACAGCTTCTGCTTCAGCCAATCATGGTCAGGCAACGCCAACATTTGATTTTCCTCATATGTGAAGATCTTGGTGATTGTATAACACTGACGGCATGAATCACACATGTCATCGATGTCAAAAAGCCCATATCTATGTAAAATAGTTTGTCGGGTTTAAATAATGAATGGTAGTAACGTTCCTACGGAGAATAAAGAATCCAAAGTCAAGGAATACAGAGTCCATTGCAGTCGGGTGAAACAGGCACGTTTTTATTGTCTCTTGGAAACATCTTCGTTTAGGGTTTGTTGGTGCTGGCAGGACAGACTGTTTGCTAATGTGGAATTTTTTTCATACCCACATCGCCATGCCTTTCTGAGATTATGGTCCCTTTTTAATTCAAGGGGTAATATACAGAGCAGTAGAGGAGTAAAATGATCACTCCATTAAGCGTTTGTTATTAATCTTGCTGATGGATTTTGCACTCGTTGAACATGTGAAGATTAATCGTCATAACGTACAAATATGAAACTGTAGCCATGAAACCCACAAGTGTGTTTGATATTGTTTATTTTATGTTATAAATATGGAAACTGGAAACTCAACAAATTGATTTAGCATGCTCAGCGATATCCGTGTGTGTTTGGTATATCATATGATGGTTCTGAAGAGAACATCCTCCAACGAAATGTTGCATAATGCACCAAAATTCAATATGTTTCATTTTAAAATGGAAACAAGTAAAAATCCCCATCATCAAGATATTATCTTGTACATTACTAGCACAGGTATTACGATGTTTAATTTTCTGATCGGAAAATTGGACACTTTTGCATAACAGCTCATCAATTCTACATTGAGGACAAAATAATGCATATGTCAAAGTCCGAAATACTTAATGGTAAAGGTGGATCCTATCATTAGTGAATGACTGTTTACTGTTCCACAGAGCCAATTATGACCATTCTGTTTCCGAAATACCTCGCCAGTATCGCTAATTGAGTTGTTGTCATCGCTTATACGTGTGCCCTCCCCGCCTTGCAAATATAGGACATCCGCCATGGTTGTATATGGTCGTAATCGCAGTCTATATGCCAGGGTTATTAGCAAGAGCTCCAGGGGAGCTTCATGCGACTGCAGTAAGTGGTGGAGGGGTGTTCATGTGAACTATGGAGTCAAGACGCCTCACTGTGGGGCATACGCTTCTATAGTGATGCAGTGTTTTGATGGTATTTTCAGAAAAAGTTGTAATTCATTTTGGACGCATTTGGGTGTTGTTGACATAGAAGACCCAAAATATACCAATTCTATCAGACTATCAATGGGTGTTATTTTGATGGGGCTGAATCACGAATAACACCCCCTTTATAGACCTTTCACGCTGCAGGGATGCATGTTAACAGCTTTAATGAGGTTCCAAAACAAGAGCTGAAGCTTGATATAGTTGATGACGTACAATAGTGACAGGTATGATGCACTTAAATAATTAGTACTCCCACCACTTCGCCCGACGCAACATATTTACTACAGCTTATTCATACTACAGTATCTATTTTGGATACTACTACGATTAGTTTGTACTATCTTCGGTCGCTCTCACTTCCACTTCAACTATGGCTACGGTTATAACCCTACTGCCTCAACATCTACAACATATTATAACCTTAGATTCTTCTATTAGTATCACTTCGGTAACAACAGCAGCAACAAGAACAACTACAATTAACACTATGTCCCCCCGAATTAGATAGGCAGTACCTCACCTCATCGTCCCCTTGCTCTTAATTCTTACTATAATTCATTCATTCAGTCATTCATTGTAAAATTCCGACTTATACAATAAACTGGCTGAAGTTCTGTTAAACACAACTGAAGTTGTACTGGGAACGAGCCAAGTCAATGTCTGCGTTGGAGCATGACGAGGCACACATTTATTAGTACAAATGGTAAAGATAGCAAGCAAGTGACCTATCCCTGTTGTAGAGTATCCCTTCTACTACCTAACAAAGTACTCTCCAACACATAATGCATTACGTAAGACATGTTTAACGAGATCGGGTGGTCACTGTCGCCGACTTGGTTTACACATGTCCTATTCCAGCTGCGGAGATCGATGCTACTACTACTACTACTACTACTACTACTACCGCCACCATTACAACTGCTACTACTACTAGCACAGCTACTACATCACTGTTGTTGGTTGCCGCTGAACGGCATTGTACTAATACTACGGCGTGACCGCTTGACGTCGAAGGATGCACTGCCTTGACTTTCACCACGTTGGACAGACTCACGTTGCTGACTAACTTGGAAGCAGCAGCAGGGCAAACCCATGATCAAAGGTTTCAGGCACGCCTAAGGGACGAATCGTTGATGCAAATTCGTCCGCGTTTGATGACAGTGCCAAATGTGCCCCTCGCTATTATCGCGTCTCCTACTAATTATGAACATTGCAATTTCAACAACAACAATATCAATTTTACCGACATGATTTATTGCCCACCTATTTTGTTGAATATAGTTTCAGTGTGGACTTAACTTTGTTTTGTGATTTTGACTGTCACTGGTAACTTGCCGTATTGGTTCTATGTGTTTTTTATTGTTCAAAGTTTGCTAAGCATAACGTTCTGGAGATACAATATAATCATAATGTATACAACCATCGCGAAACCCAAGGATGTAGAAAAGGCAATGTTTTTAATTAGGTGTCCAATGACGGAATCTTAGGACATCACTATCCGGGAGTTTGAAAATGTTTTAACCCAACCTCATGTTTCAAATGACCATCCAAATTAGAGTGTGGTCAACTACACAACAACTACGGTCCAGAAGAACAACATTCATGACCGTAAGGTGTAACTGCGTCTTTCTTTCTACGTCATGTCGCCACGTCCTGATCACAGCGGCATCAAACCGAACTCGCTTACTCCCTGGTGGAACGAGGGACCAAAGGTATTTTCGAATGAGACCTGTGAAGATCCGGGTTAGAACTGATCTTCAGCTACTCATGCTTGTCGTACGAAGCAACTAATGGGATCGAATGGTCAGACTCGCTTGGTTGATGCATGTTATGGTATTCCAACTGTCTGGTCCAGAATACTCTTGTGCGCGACCTTAACCAAAAACCAATACTACTGTGTGTAGACTGCCTTCTCCACTACAACCACTCACTGTGGTACCACCACTACCTTCTTAGCTACCACCATCGTCACCAGAAAAATACAAAAGAGTATTATAACATTCTCTAAATTGGGGTACAACTTACAACAAAAATGAACATGATAAAATCCGAGCCAAATCTCATGCAATGCCAATCTGGAGTCCCGATGAAGACCGATCTGTCCCGCTGTCTAACCACCAAATTGCACAGGGTCCATTATGTCTATCATTCACCCCTCGGATGCCCACCGTTAGCGTCAGTGCGAAATACGTCTGGTGATATAATGAAGTCGTCAGACAGGTGGGTTACGATGAGTTAATCACAAATATGTCAGTCATGATAAACTACCTTATACATGATCGATACATTCACAGAGTGACCACTTCATGGAATCCTACAGATTACACACAATACAATCGTTTTAACACTGTAACACGTACATGATTACTCCGAGTGTGAGCGCGAGAGCCTAATTACATGTCCGTGCGGAGTACATACAAGCTGACGTCCATGATTGATGACAAGTCAACTCTTTGGAAGGGCATTTTTTGGCATATACCTAAATCTCATCTGCAAGGTCTAGACGCTATCTTATCAAATATCGTTGAACCAGCAGTTATGTATGTTTGGCAAAAGCTCCCAGAGGAATCGTTGAGAGAAGGCCACTGGTTTTCAACATGATCTCAAACTTCTAAGCACTTACATACTACTTCTGTAGTTATGGTACGAAACAGTTTGACAAATGAGACTGTCCAATAACACCCTTATGGCTTATAATGACGTTGAGAATCCTAACCTACAGATCTCACATTGTATATACATTTGAACACTGTTTAGCTTAGATACTGATGAAAATGACAACAAACAAAAATAACTCATAAACATATTTTGAAGAAGGCGACAGTGATGTGAAAATGATGGTGGTAATAATGTTATCTTTTTATTAGTTAAAGGTTAGCATTGGCTTTGTTTCAATCATATAGCGACTGGTAATAATTATATATTTTTATTAGTTAAGGGTTAGCATTGGCTTTGTTTCAGTCATATAGCGACTGGTAATAATTACATCTTTTTATTAGTTAAAGGTTAGCATCGACTTTGTTTCAGTCATATAGCGACTGGTAATAATTACATCTTTTTATTAGTTAAAGGTTAGCATTGGCTTTATTTCAGTCATATAGCGACTGGTAATAAATATACTCTTACAATAGTACCGGAACCTGAACTTTCAGTTTGGATAGGAAATACATATAACAAACTTTTCAAAAACAGACTTCTTATGAACGCTTCTGTTTAATCATCTCAGGTAACACATAACACACGGGATGTACGTGCACAAAGCAGTAGCTCCTACTCGTGCACGGCCTGTCATTCTTGAGTTGTGAGTTTTAAAGTTTTCAAGAAGACCAATAAATCATTTAGACCACAATGAAAATCGTAAATTTACGTCACATACCAAACAGTTTTCAAGAACTATTACTACACAAGCAAATGTGGTCATAAAGAAGTGCAAGTGTTGATGCACACTCAAAACATTCATTATCATGATACCAACAATGATTAAATCCATTATATCTCCCACTCTTTTCAATGGTACAGTAAAAATGAGGTTCCCCAACATGTCTGAGGTTGCAGAAAGTAGGGGACACTGGATTTACTCGATTGATAAAATGCAAATGACGAAGCCAAGGAGGATGCGGATGGTTAAGAAAACTGAAGGGAAAATGTGACAATTTATTCCATTCCTTTGGAAACGTTTCATCTGTATGGATTTATGTGACTTTTTCCCATTTGCATTGGCTAGTGGTATGATTGCAAAATGAAATGTCCCTTACATTTTTTTAATAGTATCTAATGATTATGGAGTTGATATTGATGATAATCATCACCATCAAACACTGTGTACCATAAAACATTGTTTAATCGATCTCCGGGATAAGACCTGCTTCACTTCCCTTTTTGTGTAGAGATAACCTGGTTCTTGACAGCCTGAGGGGATTTATGGGTGATAACACACGATGCGTTTGCCATGTGACAGGATTTCCCTGTCGCCAGATTGTATCATCATTGCTGTATAAATATTTCATTCCAAGCGTCGTCATTTTCCGGCTTGATACCATTGTTATCGTGAATTGTGTCGTGATCTGGACATTGTTATGTACATAGTGCCGTGCCACGCTGAAATATTGGCAGATGTGTCTTACTGATATAGATTATTGCTGGGCCCACCTTCACGAATCGGTTTTAAATGAATGTCTGTGGTAGCGGGTTTACATGAATGGCTGTGGCTTTAAGAACTCTTTACTAGCACCAAAATCGGTTACGATTCTAGATTCATTCTAAAGTAAATTATGAACCTTTGTTTACCAGCACACTTCATGGAACAGCTTCTTCCCCATTGGCTGTGACATACGCACGTAGTTGACCGTTGTAGGGGATGAACGTAGTAGACCGCAGTTGACCGTACGTAGTTGAACGTAGACGTATTCAATCGCGTAGTCTAGCGTAGATCACTGTACGTCCATATGTCCATATGTTCAACCGCAGCAAACCCATAATTTGAAGATCCGGGTTAGAGATGATCTCAGCCACCCTTGTTTATCGTATGAGGCAACAAACGGGATCAGGTTGTCAGACTGGATGATTTGATGCACGCCACAATCCCAGTTCCTTAGATCGAAGCTGATGGTGTCAATCACTAGATCATCTGTTCTGGACTTGATTATTTACAGACTGCTGTCGTGAAGCTAGAGAACTGTCGAATGTTAAGTTAAACAACAAATACATAACCATAATACTCACTTGACCCACACTCATCCCTCTGTCAACCTATTATTTGCCCATATTCGATAACTAAGTTGAATCTGCTATCAGAAACTATCCAGGGTGTCGCCCGCACCCTTGGTATCATTCTGGAACACAACAGATCCTCAGTACAACTTGTATGTCGTGAGAGGCTATGCGACTTGGGGGTCAGGCTTTGTGACGAGGATAATTTCACGTCAGTGTTCTGGATGGCCTGAGTCAAGGTGTTAGGATTTAGGGTAGAGAGGATTGATAGACAGGTGTGTTTGTGTTGTCTAAATTATAATGGATCATACTTTCGGTGACGATGCCGAACCAACATATCGAAATTACATTAATTTTATTATGGCTCAGTCATATTGGTCACTGGAATCTAAACATAGCTCTGTTAGCTTTGTGCAGCAGTTTCATTATCATCCCGAGCTCGGCAATATTTGTCCTCGTGGCAGTTTTACACAGGTCAACAGTCCAAACTAAAGTCATGTCTCGTATACATGCAACACGAACAAGAACAATTTGAACAATTGATTTTACATTTGCCTTATCTTCCACGCTGCAGGGTGTGATGGATTGCCAGCTAATTAGGCCTTTGATCGTCTTTACTGTACAACTCCATTCGAAAATAACTTCCATCGACACCAATGATGTAGCTCTTTCCTGTTGTAAACGTTTTACCACACGGAGCGAACATAGTTTTGCAGATCACATTCTAGAGGACGTTTGCTTCGAATAGTAGTGTACTTCATGAAGCAGTGACCGAATTAGGATGTGTGATTAGATATTCTTCTTTTCTTTGAGGTTTACAAACACCCAATCATGAAGAATTGAAGACAGTTGGCATTTCGATCGCTATTTTTGCAATCCTGATTTCCCTAGGTGAGGACTTAATCAAATATCTTTATTGCGAACAAAGGTGCTGAATCTGCATTTATTGCATTTCATTAAAGAATTGGATTAACAAATGAAATTGATATTTTCGCTTGCTGTGTAATATTTACATATGCTACATTCAATTACAATAATTAGATTATGTTTTAGCAACGAACAAAACCTGACGTATATATAATTCAATATACCCATATATTTTGGGAACGAATGTCTTCAGTTTGCAAATACCAAATCTTATGTTCATAGATGTGTTGTAATATTTCATCCACATTGGTACGTTCATGAGGAAATAAAAATTCAAATCGCATAAACTTTTGTGAACCTAAAAAACTAGGGTCATAATGTAGATATATAATCTTATGTATTCGTGCAAAAGCCACAGTTACTAACACAAGTCAAACCCCTTCAATAATTTTTTTCTGAAACTTAAACACAATAGCCACAGTTTCTGGGGTCATGACACACATGTGTTTAAGTTGAATATCAAGGATCTTTGCTTCAGATGAAGGACATGTAAACATGCCGTCATGATACGCCCATTACCACTCACTGACGTATTGATCTCCTGACAAAGTCCGCTGGTGTAACTGTTCTGTGCCACACAGATCCTTTTGAAATATTTGTAAGCACTGAAATACCGCCTTATCGCCACACGTGTCCTTTATTTGGGTTTCCCTGGAAATTTTCGATGTGGCTTGTGAGCGCTAAAGGGCAAATACCATTGACAGAACATTCCCATAAAGGCTTGACAAACCGGATCTATCCGTTTACGATGACAGCTGGCAGTAGGCAAATTGTTTCAGAGTCAACTTAAGGTTTACTTGCCGAATCATACTCAATAAGGCTTTACGTGATAAGGAAAAAATAATACAGACAATCACGGCAATGCTTTGACTTTTAGGAAAGAAATGCATTTTAATTTGGAAAGGAGACCAACGACCATGATACTGTATCTGTTTTTGAGGATGATGTTTTGTCGATAAAATCGTATTTGGAGTTATTATCAACACTGTTTGCATTAGTGTAAAACATTACGATAGTGAGGTCTTGGTAGATATCGCAATGGAAATGCCCTTGTGTAAATGTCCTTGCATTGTTTACCGTTTGTTGTTTATGGGCTGGTTTGGGAGAATTGAGGAATGTTCTATTGATGGATTGTGGAGGTTAACTCATGAAATTCTTTGGGAATCACACGAATGCGGAAGAGGAAAACTCATGCAATCGTTTTGGAATCATACGAACGTGGAAGAGGAATTTTCTCTTTTCGGAATCACACGGAATCACACGAATGCGGAAGAGGAAAACCCATGCAATCGTTTCGGAATCACACGAATGCGGAAGAGGAACACTGTTTCCATGTATCTCATGCCTATTGATAATACAAATAGGGAGATGATGCATCTTGTCATTTTACTCTCAGACCGTGGGCAACTGGAAAGTCATCCTATCTCTATATTTTCAGTGTAAGAATTCTATTCCGTAAAATAATCTGGCAGAAAATGCCTCCAATATGGACTCGGTGTATGATACATATGTCAACTGTAGCTCATGTTTTTGAAGACTAACTGGCTCTTTGATGTCACATAAAATTAATTTACGTTGTAACATGTTCAAATATAGTTGTGCTATTTGTAGATCGAGGCTGTTTTGTCGTAATATAGTTCACTTTTACGTCCATTGAGATGATATTCACGCTGTAATTGGAGGATGAATGTAATTAGACAGCGACCAGTATCAACATGTAGATGAACACACGGACCTTGATATCCTAGATACAGACAATTCAGTTCTTATGGTATACGTAAGATCGCAAAGATGAGGAATAATTTGCAGTCGAGGCTATTAAACGCATTCGAGTTAATAAAAGTCAAATAGTCAAGGAGATGCGTTAAATATCAAACGAAAAGTAAATTATTTCACATTTTTTTATTACGTTAACGTGTGTATCTGTGACGTCACCGCAGTTTAACTTCGTTTCACTACACCGGGGCGTTGTATGACGATGTTAGAGGAACGTCACCGTAAGTTAGACGTAAAAATGTTCAGTATTTAGCACTTTAAGCGACAGACATCACCACATTTTATTCAAATAGATTAGTATTTAGTATTAAAACACAAGAACCCATATTTATGTAAATCTACACGTGTTGCGTAATGGACATAACATTTTCACAATATTTTCGCAATGGTTTACGTGAGTATTTTACAAGGTTTGTAAATGTCAAACGGTCAAATCCATTTTTTAAACGTTTAATTTCCTCTGGTAACCGTATTTCTAGCCAAAGCTGTCAAAACGACGAGAAATGTCTCAGTGTTCCTCCATAGTAAAGTATACATTTTTCATGGTTCTGAATACGTCACTAATGTTAGTGGTACCGCTCCCATTGTATCAGTATTGAAATATGGCTCATTGTGGCGCTAAATAACATTCACTCGCGTCACCTCACATGCAATAATCTTGTAAGGGTAAATTATACTGACTGTATCGATTTATCGGCACTTACGTCATGATAGACAAGCCATATTACGATAGGCACACCATTGGCTTAGTACACAATACAGGTATCTATTTTGTAATGAATCCTGGGTATCAATTGTTGCTTTTGGGAAAGGACGCTCAAACTACTAGTATCGTAGTAGTAACCAAGGTCAAGGTTAAGTAACATATACCTAGTAGGAAGCGTAAATACACAATGGTTTGTCAAAATATCTTTAAACAGGTGAATGTATCAAACACACATTTTCTTTAACAATATTATTATTCATTATTACCGAAAAACGAAATTACTGAAAAATATCCAACTTTTAGTCTAATGAACCTGTAACGTCGGTTCGCCGACTGCTTGTAGTATTGACCAGCGTGCTGACCACAAGCCAAACCAGGCTATTAACGTACGATGGCCAGTATCGATCTGGGAGTCGTGATTGGAAATTATCCTTGTCCATATCTTCACTACTCTCCATGCCCAAGGGACCAGATTTTACCAAGCATTTAATGAATTGGGATGACTTAATACGATCACATCTTTATATCCGTAGTCTTGGAGCCATGATATCCTCCACACACTTTCACGGACAAGAAAGTCAGAATAACCTCACAGGTTTTTGTATCAAGCAAGCAATACGCCACTTACATGATGATACACACCTTCACCAAATACACATACAAATATTACATAAACGTGTAATGGTAAGTATCTACCGACTCGCAAAATCAGTCGAAGTGGTATCTGATTTTGATGTTGATAGAGACAATCTATATCCCTGTAATTGGCAAACTTAGGTATCACTTTCACGGAGTCGCGGTCGTGGGAAACCATTGCTTTGATGTTAATGGCGATTAACGGCCACTAGATGACCACGATGTGTATAGTAGGAACACAGCATAGTTGCTTGTCTGCGAGACGGAATTCAAAAGGAAATAATACTTTGTACATCAAGACAGCCATATTTGTGGAAGGCATAGCCGGTGATGCTATATTAGCTGTACCTATTAGTCTCTGATAGAACGGCCTCATTGGGTGCCAGAAAGGTGCGAAATGGTCATGGATTCCGGAATTTATACACATCGGGATACGGTATAAATACTTATACACCTTTTCTCTAGCGGCTGGATGTTCGAGATTTAACGGTAAGACAGGGATTTATAGGTAGTTCATTTTAACACCTTGACAACGTTATAACGTGAATCTGTCTATAGACCATCATAGACTTGGTAAATGCTCCTTTCCAGTAATGGAAGGAGATAATGCACGTTCAGAGATGATAAACGGGTTATCCCAGACTTATTCAAACAGTAAACCGAACATTTTGTGATACGTCGCGCTGCCTTCATTTCGTTGTAGTGAATATGCTTACTGCCCAGACTGCCCCACGTAACATGACAAGAAAGAGATGTTTTATATGCTGAAAAACTGCTGTCTACCTTTCACAATTAAGCGGTGCAAAAAAGCATGTTTCCAAGAAGATTATACAGAGCCTGATGAGACACTTGCTGAAAGGTTGGGGATCGTTGAAATATCAAGATGGGCGTTTGCGCTTGCTTGGAGGACATGTCCACACTTGAGGCATCAGTAATCAAAAGGATGTCCAGTGAAAGTGTTCCTGTCCTTTCAGGTGAAAGGTGAAATGTCTTTGCATGTGTTGTGAAGGGGGCCTCTCATTTAGCAGGTTAAGCGAACACCTGATATGCGTCAGAGCGAACACCTGATATGCGTCAGATCTGGTAATGTCCTCCGCATGTCCATCAGTAAACATGGATCTACTGACGATGGAGGTTCCACTAGTTTCGTTTATGTCTATGAGCCATTAGAGGAAATAACTAAAGTAAGATTACCGAATAAGCTTAACGTTTAAATTTCGTCACTCCGAGAAGACAGTTAGACTCGTACGCGTAGAGAAACAGAACATCAAGGCAGGGGAGCACAACCAGAGCCCACTGGATGCCGTAACTGTGCCCGATGTCCCATCCTAAATGTTTACAGATATGTTTTCCATGATGAAATCTAACGTTCCAAATTCTTGTTTTCTCAAGAACCTTTGGTTTCAGTTTTGACCATTCAATTTTACTTCAAATACGTGAACACACAATATCAGTCATTAGTTTTTAAAGTTGGTACGACGATTTCAGGCTTGCTACAATGGCTGCATGATATTGATAGTCAGTGAGTTTGGTGGGTGGAAAGGAGCTTTGTTCAAAGGACATATGTTGATTACACTGCGCAATCGCTCTGCTGAATATAAAACTGGTTTGAAGTTATGAAGGACAAGAGATTGTTATAAGTATATTTCAGGTGTTCAACATATAATACGGCTCCTAAAATATCGTAACATAGAACATGTGTGTTTTATATGTGACATTTTATCACATTCATTCATTCACATTCCGCTCTGTCTTATTTGTGTTTACTGGACATTTGTAATGGCACAATTAGCAAAAAATGAACTTCAGGTACAAATATCACATCGCTGTAAAACAATATGGCCTACGTGTATCATTAATTTTTATGGGCTAAATCTATGTGAGTTACACATGAAAGTTAGACTTACAAAAATGATTTAATACAAAAGCCAACAAACAAACAAACAGGCTGATTATGCTGTTCTAACTTTCAACACATAACTATGATCGTCGAGTAACACATTACCATCCAATGTCCATTTCTTGTTTTATTTTCAGCAACCATCAAACTTTGCAGTTTATAATAAATATATTATTCGATTTGCTGGTGTCATGCAGGGTTGATGTCTTGCCCATGTGTCCTTAAGCTAACATTTCCAAGAAAAACATATTACCTCTATTATACCGTTGTAAATTCATATAATGCATATATACTCCTTCCATAGTTTCAGGATACGATGTATGCTTGAGAAAAACGTGTGTCTGCGCTTAATAAGTTCAGGTCTGCCTGGAGGTAATTTTATTCATGCAGTGTGTCTGCGTCTGCGTTCCAGCAGCATCTACTGAGTATATCTTAGGAACAAATCGCGTGTTGTCTTTGTCTTGTGCTTTCCCATTGCCTCTGGGGTAATAGGAACGTTTGCTGTAGGTTATGATATGAATGATTATTGTCATAGTGATAATGAAATACACACGGTCTAGATCTCGAAGCAGTGGCACCCAGTGGTTCCGTCTGCAGGGAATAATTGTGTGCTAATGTCTTCTATTTCTGTTCTGATGTTATTGTCTCAAAGAAGCAAATTCCTTCATCCTTTGAGTAGATAACTGGAATGTTACGAGAATTAGGAACTGATATCAGAAAGTGCATCAATATGTGCTTTGATAGTGTTATCGATGCAAAGCAAGCACACTAATCAAGGCAGTGTTGAGAGGTATCCAGAGAGTACGCACTGCAGGTCGTACTTCTGCTTGAAGAATTGTACAAATTTATAGACATAAAGTAATAAGTAAAGTAATAAGTAAAGATCAAAATATGTCACTGAGTGTGGGATGATTGAATATGGGTTCACGGCGCTTTTGGCAACATTCCACAATGTCACGATGGGGTAAACCAAACTATGAGAGTCACACATAATATAAATTGGTAGAATCGAACCAGGATCTTTCACGTAAGCAAAAGTCAGAATCTACTGGCCAGAGCAGGGAATGGTAACTGCGCATCGAGGAATTATAGTTTATCTGTCCCCTATGGATTCAATGCATGATTCCGAAACCTTTTGCGGGGTCTTCACGTTTTTCACCGAAGAGGGAAACTAACCACCATTTCTCATATTGAAGTACGTATTCTAGTTATCTTTACATTCGTTTCAAGATGGGAGGGTGCTTTAACTGTCAAAATATCATAGAAAATTATCTGAAATGGATTGGTGTTGTCGTGATGTAACGTTATCAATCTATGCCGTGACGAACTCTAGATAAAGTCATTTTCTATCGAATACAGCGTTCTGACATTAAGTCACATTCGGTGGAATAATTCAGTCCACGTCTAAATGCACAGATGCAAATGTCGGAAAGTCATTACACTCGATCGTTTAACCCTTGTGTGTAAAATTGCTGAAGTAATCCGTGGACCTCATGATGGGGATAACACTAAATATCTCTGCTCTTCTTATACAAACAATTTCGACTCAGTAATTACAGTCAACAGACATAACCGTAATGGCTGGAATATGTTGATTTCCCGAATAGAAGCAGGTCCATTAAATGGATAACATTAAATGGAATCAATTTGTATTTTTGAAAGACTGAAATCCATACAAATCCATGAATAAACGGTAAAACGGATATCCACAGTTCGTTCTAAAAATACAAAGACATAATCGTCTAAGTTCCAATACAAGTGACACATTTTTGTAATGCAAATATCACTAACGCTAACGACGAGTCTCAGGAAACACCCCGCACTAGTGCTTGAACGAGAGGTTTGGCTAGTGAAGAATAATAGTTATAACGAAGAATCAGTATCGTTTATAATAACTATGAAATCCTTCAAGACGTGCATTTATCACGAAGCATCCCGATACTTGTACGTCATCACTACAGGCGTGGCAACCCACACGAATCGGCCTGCATGTGACGACCACTTTGAGGTGTGTACGATGATTATCTTGGATGACTCCTACCTCGGCGTGTATGCGCGATTGCTATATCTAATAAGATTTTAGAAAGTTGACCAACAAATGGGCCATGCATCAAGCATAAAGGCTGCAACTAGGGACTCGATAAGCGAGACGAAAGTGCTCCTTTGTTTCAGAATGAGTAAATTGGTGTCGTTAAGTACTACACTCTGAACTTTACCTTAGCTGTATCATGTTGGTTTCTCAAAGACATGGGCAGCGGGGTAGCCTCGTTTTTGGCTTGTCATGCCGAAAACCCAGGTTCTATTCCCCACTTGTATAGAATGTATGAAGCCTCTTTCAGATTTCCCGGGCCGTGATAATGTTGGAACATTGTAAAAAGCGGAGTAAAACAATGCTCACATACGTTCGATGATAGCCTAGTGATTGATAGTACGAGCATCACTGGGAATCGACCCCTCTTTGGATTTCCGGGGCGTTCTTCGGAGCTAACGCTTTATCCACACGTCTATCGCACCGTCAATGGGTGTTAATAATAGGTTCTATCACCAAATTGCGTAGACCGATACTCATAATACTGATCACTGTTGAGACTCGACCGCCGCAAAATATCTGTAATACTGCTGACGGTGGAGTTAAGCAACAATTAAACAAACCCAACACGTCAGACCTTTAAATGTAAATACATTCTAGTCCTACAATGATTATTAATACACCCTTCACATACAATATAATACAATATAGTATGTACCTCAGTGTTGCCTGTATAAGTACGATTCTATTCCTCATTGTGTTTCTTTTTTGTTACTCTTTACATTTTCAAACAAAGAAACAGTGTCTTTGACAAGAAATGTAAACATCAATGAAAACTGAAGTCACGAAAAATGTGTCAGTGCAAATAGTTCCAATGGATACATGTATTTAATTGTCTCGTGTAGAGTGTTGGTGTTTTCGTTTTTGTGTTCTTCAGTCGCCCTCAAAGGTTTGTGCAGTGGCCATGACAAAAAAGTACCTTTGGATGAAAAGTGCTTGGGTTGGAATTAAAATCATAGGAAAAACACAAAGAAAACCTGTACAGAATCAGGACTTTGGTCCCAAGGCGCCAAGCATCTCTAGTAATTTTTAATTTGAAACAGGGAATGAGTGGAGGCAATATCGAATCGCACTAGAAGCACAGGCGGCAAAAGATCGCTGTCATTTTCTAATTTAAAGATCGATACTTCTCTTCGACAGTTATTATAGGTGAAGTCGTCGTGATCTCATTCTACTGGTATTCTTATCACGAGTTTTGCCACTCAGGGAAATCAGTGTATTTATTTAATTGCATCTGTATCGAGACAGAATGACCAATAAACTCCCCTAATGCACACCAAGCCCCCGAAAGGTTACTCAATACTTATTAGGTTATCGCAATATTGTTTCGCAAATTGGATGAAATGATACTTTCTTCCAGCACATACAGTCGTACTTCATGAGTAATCAACGCAGGAACCTCCCCAAAACAATTAATCAACAGAAGGATTCTGTAACAACCCTATATAGAAATCAAGTATAAGACATAAATTAATTTCTAGTCCTACCAGTGCAGTGTGCGATGCCATTGTGATGGCCCCTGTCCTTAAATCACGAGCTAATACTTCGCCATTAGAGTCAATGGTCCATTTAAAGCTGGACAAGGCGGCAGTATAACCAATTCCAGCTTTTAAAAGATGTCTGGTGTGTATGAATAGGGTCTGAACTAGGTACCACTTCCACGGACAAAGAACATTCTTTGATTGACCTAACATAGCAAAAGAGTTAATTTGATCCCCGATAATTTTGCCAGCAAGGAGAAGAGCTTTATTTGATTTGCTATCCAGGACAAGGTCGTTGAAACGTAAGGGCGCTACTCTATCACAGCGGATTGGAATGTGGCCAGTGTTCTTCCTGACAGATGAACAATAACCTTCTTATAGACCTATGAATGGACAAAAGGATGAAGGAAACTTGGGGTGGGGACTGACAACGGCAACTGTAGGTAGAAAGATTGGCTGTTTGGTTTCAAGTGTTTTTTAACACCAGAAATAGCCCAGCTGTATGACGACTGTCTGTAAATAATCGAGCCTGGACCAGACAGTCCAGTGATCAGTATCATGAACATCGACCTTGATATAAGATGACGTGTCAACCAAATCAGCCAGCCTGACTGCTGGATCCCGTTGGTCAGGTACAGTGGGACGAAGTTGACAGCAGATTCTGGGGTGACAGCAGATTCTGTCTCTGATACTGTTAATTATGTGCACAGCCTTGTATTTGGAAGTGCCTTACTTACACTGGCTTGCACATTATGGTAGCTCACCAGTAGTGCACATTGTCTCCGTGTAGTTTTTGCATAACGCTCAGCTAATGTAAAAACTATTGTCCTGCAGATGGTGTGTGAATGTGAATATAATGTTCCCAAATAACATGGTTGCTTGGAATATCTTGGATTGTGCGTCAATTCCATTGTGATTCTAGGCACTCAACGAGTGCTTTTGGTTATGCGCGAAGGTTTATGATTAATATTATACTTTGTAGAAGTTGATCAAATTATGTGTACGATTCTTAAGCGATTCTCTGCTGAAACAAAATTAGGAATAAGTGTACTTTGGGCTGCATACAATTAGGGATCTGTAATTATTAAATTACAGTTCTTGTGAAAGTTGGATCAACCAAGATCATGAACAGGAATGTACTGTAACTGTGTAGAAGAATATTCAGTTTAAGTCATCAGAACATAGACGTTAACTCTTTTAAATATATCTGTAAAAACCTATCCAGAAGATTAGGATTGCTCCTTAAAACGACGTTGTGTTGGATAGTGGTAACGTGGTAACTATGCCAACGGCACCATGCGTTGGTGACATATTCTACGATACGCCAGGGCCATGTGTGTTACATTGAAAAAATATTTTAATTTCACTTTTCAATGTTTTACAAGCATATTTAAGGCGTATTGACCAGACTGAACAAGTGGCCAGGTTCCTTACATCTGGCCCGTGGATTCGTTGAACAAAAAATACTAGGATAATTATTTTAGTCCGACACGATTGCATTGTATTCACCTCCATGAAGGGCCGGGGGACCCTTTCAAAGAACACGGTCGATTACTTTAAAGGAACATTTAAGTCTTTCAATACTTTTCCCCTGACACAATTAGTACAGATTTCGCGATCCGGCAAAGACCGTGCAATTCGATATGGTCATCTATTTAAAATGTGCCTGTTCAAAGAATGTATTTTATCTCGGAAGACGCTCTTCCTCCAGTCGGTAATTTGCCACGATTCAGACCGCTGTGCCCGTGGTTAGACCTGTGTTTGTAAAGGATCGCTTTTCACTGGCTTGTTCATCCCGGCAAGAGAGGTCTTTCTGATTGGACGATACGGTATGAACAAGATTGTTCCATGTCGTGTTAAGTCAACACTACTTGGGCACTCGTCTTTTGGAGTCAAAACCGTTTTCTTGAAGGTAAATGTTTACCAAAGCGACTGGTAAAATTTTGAAAGCACGAACGGCTGGTTTCATTTCTCTAAATCCTTTTTGGCTTTGACCAATTTCTCGACAACGTCATGTTCGTGGATGAAATGAGATGGCTATAGAATTTCTTATTGCCTCATGGTTACTTCCTACTAGGAGAATGTGACGAAACCTCAAGACGGTAGCTAAAGTACAAAAGCGAATATGACTTGTTCACTAATTTGATTCACAGGTACTGTCAAGCCTTTGGAATCGTCATCTTCTTAACGTCCACTCGGTGATGGAACACTGAACGGGTCAATCACCTTGAACATTTTGCCCTGCGCACAGTTACTTCCCTTGACCGTGTCAAGATCTCTTCGCCGTTTGTTCGAACCGATATTCGCCCCGATCCATACTCAGTATTTCATCAAGGTGATACACTTTAAAATACCATTCCTTGGCTGAATGAATTGAAGGAGTGACTGAATTAGCACTGACAGCAACTTCAAACACGCTAACCGGTTGTCATATTAAATAGATATATAAAGTCTGTTAGGATTCTGAGGTTTCAAATTAGATTAACTGTGCACGTGGTCTCGACAAATCTGCCTTCGTTACTTCGTCTGCAGGACACTCTGGCGCCACGGAACTATTTATGCTGCGAGAAACTTCCATATGTAGATGCATCTGTGTTGACCCAATGTTTCAAGGTGCTGCAAGATGCTGATTGCCTAGAGCTGCATCCCCTAGATAAACAGGATGAACCGGTCTTGGGTTCGAATTCCCTATTCGTGATCCAACACAATACTTCTATGTTTTCACTAAAATGACAGTATCAGGGAGCATCTTGTCATTTCAGTTCGCTACGAGTTGTGCTCCTTAGGGGTTCAAGAAGCTGGTGTTGATGTGTATGCACGCAGGTCTCTCAGCTGTCATCCCAGCAGGTGGTAAGACCTGCATTGCGTTCCTCCCAAGTCCTCAAACATACCGAGGTGTAGAGGGAACGTTTGTTCAACTCACACTATCATTAAAGTAATACACATTTACGATCACATGTCTTTGTGTCTCTAACCAGCAATAACTTTACACACCGTGATTAAATTGGAAACACAACTTATTCACTCGCCGACATGCCACTGGTGTTTAAGGATTCAGTATTCAACACAGGCATCCAGCCATCCCTTCAGGCCCATCACAACTTTAAATATCCTGCTTTAACGACAGTATTGTTCTTGACGCTGGCAAATTTCTGTTTGTTTGAAAACTTTGTAACTTTGTTGTTACTGAAAGAGAGTAAGGATATTTACGTGCGTCCCTGCCTTTTGAGTATAAGTGAATAATCTTGTTCCTCTGTGGAATCAGGTTTGGGTTTTGATGCACCTTCTCAGCAAAGCTAATGTAACTCACAGATTCAACGCATGTTATATTAGGGAGAACTATATGATGGAAGATGCTAGCTACAATAAAGTGAAACATCTTTTAAAGGAATAAAATAACCGACAGTGTGGAGACAAAAAGATTAATATTATGTTTGTTTGAAAGCTATATGAAGAAACGTAAGACGGCATATTGATGAACCAGGAAATTGGCATGGAACGTTTGTTGAGGTTTGTTGTGGGTAGTGCAAGCAGGGGAATATGTTCATGCATGTCCATGGCGTTCCCGCAGCCATAGAAACACATTCTGATTTAGCACCAAATGATGCCTGGAGACAGTTCTTTCTTTTGTTTACTCCCCTAATGTTTAGTGTCACTCTCAACAATATTCTAGCTAAATGGCAACGTGTTTGCTAATGTGAGCAAACGATTTGACGATAAACCATTTCATTGAGTGAGTGAATATTGTTTAATGTCGCATCAGCGATTTTGCAGCTATTTGTGGCGAGAGATCAGGTCACCAAAAGTGACCTAACCAAGACATTTGGTCGCCCTTTTCGACGCCCCTAGGTTGGTGAGAACCAAAACACAACCCGAAATTTCCTAACCTATCTCTTAGGTATCCCCGCTAGGACATTGTTTGCAATAACAACATGGTATTTCCTCACACATGCGTTCACCCAAATTCATTTACCAAACACCTGTGAACATCCTGGTTAGAACAGGCCTTCAACAACTCATCATTGTCACAAGTCATCTGATGCTTATTGGGCAGATCGATGGGTATGATGTCATGCAGTGGACTGTTTGGGCCAGACTCTAATATTTACAAACCGCTGGAAAATTGCTATGTTATTGAATGCTTGATATTTAATATGATATTTAAAATTTCTCATCTCTTTTGATAGAATTATGGCTTGATCTTAGCAGAAGATAATTAGTTTCCTTAAATTATGGAGGATGTCAATACGTCCCCTTGGGTCCTAGTCTCATTTTACCAAGACTGACCGCAATGAACAAACTGATGACCCTCAGCAATCGCCGCAGTGATTTGATTAGGAACAGAACACTTTAAAAACCATGATTCCAAGCTGAGGCATGAAGTCAGGTTTGATTTCAGAACCTAACGCCAATGCAGGTTTGCTTGGCAGTGTAACGAGGCAAGAGAGTTACCTCCCTTGACGAACTCTCCTTTGTTGGTGGGTGCCCTGTTGCGCGGACGAGCGCCCGTTCCGCTTGAATTAAATGTTGAGACATCAAAGCTGCATGTTTGCCAGTGATCTGGATCTCCTTGTGTTTGTACGACACAGGGCTTTGTCTCTTGTACAAACCAAACATTTCGTTCTTCGGGTGTGAAAGGCAGATGTTAAGTTTTGTTTCTGGTGATGCTGGAGAACACTATTACTTATAACACTTTTAACATCCCTTGCATTTTAAAAATGATACATAATCGTATTTGATTTCAGTTTGCGGTACAGATTTCGGAAAACATTCAAATCAACAATCTGAAAATGCATTTAATCGTCAAATCTTAAAGGCAGCGTACATAACACTTTTGAGCAACAGGTATACATCTAAGTTATGCAAATGAGGTGTAGATACCTGCATGCTAAGCCTGAAAATACGTCGATCTATCAACCATCACATACCGAAAGGGGCGGTTGGGTAGCCTAGTGGTTAAAGCGTTCGCTCGTCACGTGAAGACCAGGGTTCGATTCCCGACAACGGTAGAATGTGTGATGCCCATTTTCTGGTGTCCCCCGTCGTGATATTGCTGAAATATTGCTAAAAGCAATAAAAACTAAACTCACTCACTCGACCTTGAGAATGATTCAAGTGGAGTTAATGAATATGGTTTTACGCCTCTTTTAGCAATATTCCAGGAAGATCACTATGGGGTCACTAGAAAAGGGCTTCACACATAGTACCTATGTGAGGAATCGAACTTAGGTGTTCAGCGTGACGAGCGGTTGCTTTAACCACTAGACTACCCCACCGCCCGTGATGCTAGTGGCTTTCCCTTGCAGTTGTTTATGCAAACCTTTGTGAATGGTAGAGAAACTCTTTTTGGTGAACACCTGTGTCATCACTGATTGATCAGTGATCAATTCTTTTAGTTTTATGGCTCTTCCACCCAAGGATATATGCTCGTTGTATAAAAGGGAATGGTTTTATACGTACAGTTAATAAGCTGCGTGGATGAGGACGGTATTTCTTCGTATGAAAACGTTGGGATTAACAATTGCCCGGTTGTGTTGGGCAGAATGTGCTTTGTCCGAAGAATGTGCCTGGCACTAATTATTCAACGTTCACAGTATTTTTCATAGTAGGCATGTGGTATTGTATTATGGTGGATACAGATATTGGAGGATATTGCCTTTAGTAAGTAACTTCCGAACAATTGACATGTATTTTGTTCTAAAGCGGTAAAAAACACAATATCTATAAGATCACAGAAGAAATACCAAAAATATATTGCAAGAACCAAATGTTTCAAGGAATTCCATTAACACAGCGTAAGATGAATGTTTGTGTTTGGCCAACAATGAATTCCATACTATTGATTTAATAAAGTGATATTACACAAATTTAGTTGAATTATGTATTTATGAGATTTATATATTGAATATAATGTCATTGCATTGTGATTATAATAAGATGTCTTGCGTGAAAATTTAATAATTTAAAAACGATTGGTTTTCTTCAAAGATTGATTCCTTTTTATGAATACCCCCTGTATTAAACCGTCTGCGTGTAGTCTCAAAGAAATCGTGATTGATTACTTTCTCGACATGCATTTTTGAAAGACAGTCATGATATGGACAGATTATGAAAAAAAATGTAACCGAAGACACTGGCGCCGAAAGAAATATTAGTTTTCCTTCTTCAGGATTCTTACTCGCAAGTGCCCACTAATTTTGAGCCAATGCTTTGAAACAGTGGCAAGAGACAAATGTACGAGGCAATAATCTGCGAGGGGCATTTCGATCACGAGTGGAGGACGAGAGATGTTTTATTTATGTCGTTAATGTGCCATAACATACCACATCAAAGTTATATAATAACCACATTATGTGCATTGGCAATAAAACCGTTATTACAATAGCTCACGAACTGAAATATAACTGCAATAAATTAAGATGACCATTTTGGTTTTAAATGTTTGGTGAACCTTTCGTGGCCTTAAGATGCAAGTCGTTGCATTTGGGAACTATTTATATTACACCCTTGCAGTATAACAATATAAAAAGGTTTGGTAATGGATTCAATTTATTTCGTGCACAAGATGGCAACTAGCTAGTCTGAGCAGATTCTTTTATTTACCGAAAGTCAGGACATACATGGAATATTTAGTCCCCACTGACTAATACGTAAATTAGTAATGTACCCTTCAGTAATCATCATCATCGCCACCATCATCATCTCCAGCAGCAGCAGCAGCAGCAGCAGCAG